>NW_015160927.1:0-58865 GCF_001447785.1 Gekko japonicus
TTAACCACTACACCAAACTGGCTGTATGTTGCATGATGTCCTGTTTTGTAGCTCTGCCCAAGCACAGGTTGCTACATTGCATCCTAAGAATTCCTCTGTTGTCCCAGTATCTATACTATTGGTATGCTTCTGTAAATTGAAATAACAAATGTTCCATCACACTTTTATAGTAGGAAAATCAACTGTCTCTCAACATTTGCCCAGAACCTTAGAATGCCTTCTCAGCTGTTTGTCTCTGGTTGTGCTGTCTGCACACTACGTGGTGGGTCCCAACTTGTGCATGGCAATCCTCTCTCCCTTTCTCATAAGCAGTGCCATTTCATAATGCCAGCACTACTGCAATTTGCAGCAGAGAGTCTGAGGGAATAGCAAAGCTATATAACAACCACCATCACTGTGGTTGGGGTGGCAGATGTCTCATTGAGTGCATTCAGACGGCCTGCCAGGAGCGGTTTAAACTGCTCCGGTTCCAAGTGGACTAATTTGATCCGGGGCAAGCGTGGTCACACTCACCTCCCTCACCACGCAACACATTGCTCCTGGGTGTCCACACTAGGTGCACAGTAGTGCGTGTCGGCAGTTTTTTTAATTATTTTTTTACATTTTGTGCATGCGCATAAGCAGCCATCCACAGATTTGAGATTTTCACACAGGCGCAGAACACCCTATCCTAAAAAGCATGCCCTGAAGGAACACTGTCCTTTAAACTTTTACTGCGAAACTGGCCTCCATGAGGTCCCGGACTCGTCCGAAGCCTAAAACTAATCACTGGCCCCGGTCACACGGGCAGGAAACTGCGGGGGAGAAGCGTGGCTGTTCGCCCTGGGGCAAACTACTGCGCAGTTACTCGATCAGACCTCCCGTGGAGGTCCTGTGGAGGTACCGTGGAGGTTCCATGGCAAGGGAGAGGTGCTGATCACAGGACAAGCCGGCGCGCAATGAGGAAGCGCGCGCCGCAACAAACTGGTTTTTTGTGTGTGTGTACATGACGAATGCGCATGCTCCGTTGGGTGCGTGTGCGCATCCACAGAGATGTGGACAAAAAAACACACCTTATTTGCAAGGGGACATGGGCGGGCGCCGGATGCCACCGGAAACGCGATCAGACGCCCGCCCTTGCCCCGCAGTTTCCGGAAACTAGTACCTCCGAGGTACTCGTTTTTTGCCACGCAGTTTCGGCTGGAAGCCTCGGTTGTGCCACGGGAGTGCTACGCTCCCCAGATGTGCTGGTGAAATCGCACCTGGAAACTCCACCTGTTTTCCGTCTCACTTGTGTGGCTTCTCTTCCGTGTGACTGCAGCCACTTTTTTGTTTTTTAATTAATGCCAGGGCAAAGCTTTGCCCAAGCACATATCGCTGAGGCGAAAAAAAATGGTGGATGAAAAGTGGAAGCCTCGGGCTTCCCAGTGGAAGTGGCTAGACACCGGCGGAAAGCAATCAGATGGGGGAAATGTGGCTAGAACCGGAGCAGTCAGGAAAACACCACTTGGGTATCTAGTGGCAAACTAGACCGGTTTAAGGGGTGTTTGCAACGGTTGGCAATGGTTAGGGATGGAAGGCAGATGTTGTGCATGTGATCACACGTAAGTACTCTGTTTCTAACTGGCTTCTATACCAGTTTAAATGCCCCATCTGAACGCACCCATTCAGAACTTCACATTTCTTTGTTACAGCATGTTGATAGATTGTACATACAACAACATAGATGCTAATATGTAGACAGAATAAGCTGCATCATGGTTCCTACACCATCTGTGGAGAGAGGGAATGAAGCAGCATGTGGATACGAGAAGTTAGAAGCAGCAAGAATACCAAGGCATTGTTAGTGGTCAAATCACTGGGAAATTTGATGACATCATTTTCAAATCAGTTCCTCCACTGATTGCCATAAAAATGTGATTTTGAACTGCCCTGTGAAACTAGTTAACGGAGAAAGATATCCTACAAACAAGTTATCAGCACCAATATTCAAAAGCAGTTTATGATAATGTCCTTATTAAAATTTCATGTGTCAGGGTCTATTGTTAGAAACGAAAACAGCAGAGTTCCCAGACAAATAGGATGGCATTTTGATACACACACTAATGTTCCCTAGATCTTGGCTTTAAGGGTGAATGGGACTAATAGCCTATTACTGTATGCAAGATTGCAGGTCAGGATTGTAAAAATATGAAAAATGCTGGCATTTTCTATGAAAAACTTCATAGAAATTAATTTGGCAATTTGTGTGTGTGTGTCTGTGCCCTTTTCATTGGTGCCATTTTATACACCAATTAAGACTGCTTTATCACGCACTATATTTAAACAGTAGCATATTAGTGAACAAACATCAACTTTTCCCAGTGTATTTTGCACACAAAACCTCCATTTTCACAGCCATCATTGTCACAGCAATGACCAGAAAAGAAACTGTGACCTGTTGTCACAGTGACCTTTTCATAAGGTTTGTAAGGGTTTACAATGTACTATTTTCACATTTTATTCTCAAAATAACCCTATGAAGTAGGCTGAGATAAGCTCTGTTCTGTCGCACTCCACAGATAATGGAGGAGCTTTCCTGAGGAGGTCTCTGTGTCAATGTGAGAAGAAATATGGTAGGCAGGTAATTTATTTCTACTCAGAAAGGTGGGGTAGAGCTGAGTCATGATCTTCTAGGAGTTTCCCAGGCTGTGACATGCTAATGGAGGAGCTTTCCTGAGGAGGTACTTTTGCATATGGATTGGCTGTTGAAATGCTAATCTTATCTGTAGTGCTGTAGTAACACTTTGTGTTTTTCAGGACAGGAAACCATGCCCTATTTATTTTTAAACTCTCTTCCTTCCCGTTGAAATTGTGTTTATGTTTATGAATTTCAATGGCTTCCCTGTGTAATAAAAGCTCACTCCATCACATGGCACTAAGGTCTCAAACTGCCATCTTAACCTCTAAGCCAACGTAGCCCCACTAAGTTCCAATAGGGAACCAATATTCTAGGGAGGGGAGGCTTACTCTCGTAAAACAGTGGTAAATCACTCTGTTCGCCTGTTCATTGCTTTTTTCAAATGTGGGGCAGATGCACAGTGACCTTTTCATAAGGTTTGTAAGGGTTTACAATGTACTATTTTCACATTTTATGCTCAAAATAACCCTATGAAGTAGGCTGAGATAAGCTCTGTTCTGTCGCACTCCACAGATAAGCAGATTCGCATCTGAGAATTTCAATTTCCTTTCTTTTCTTTTCTTTCCGCTACTCCACATTTATAACTCTTCCATAAAAAGCATTCCCCTTGGACAGAGTGACCTCACAAGGAAAGATAGGGGGCACATAAAAAACACAAGAGGATAAATTCTACAGCTGGCCCCAAAGAGGCTTTTAATTTTAATTTTAACTTTTTATATGGTTGGTGTGCTTTCAGCTGCCCCCTCAGATTTCAGTCCATATTTTCTCCAAGTCCAAGAGGCTTAAAGACAGCATTCAAGCACCCCCACCCCCAAAAAACATTTTCTAGCCTCCAGGGAACTAAATAGTATCTGTGCTAGCCTCCACAGTGCAAAACCCCACCTTAAACCTAGCCTTCATTCACATGGGTTGGGGGGATGGCAATATGGATTATATAAAGGGGCTCTTCCTCAGCTTCCAACAGTCAGACTTACTTAAACAAGCTCTAGCATTGCACAACCAAGACTCAGGAGCTTCTCTGAGCTGTGCCTTCTGGGATAACCCAATGACTTTAGCAATAAGCCTTTAAGGGTTTCTGCACAGCTCTGACAAGCCTGGGATTAATATACAGACTTGAGAGAAAAACAGATACAGGCTTTTGGTTTCATCAGGACATTGCCCCCAAGCACACACACTTCAACAAAAATGGAAATTCATGAAAATTTGACTCAGCTTTGCCATGGCTTCATAAACCAGCCACCTCCTCCTTTTGAGGTCTTGTTCCTCTGACTCTTTTTTAAGTCATGGGGCTTCAGACATTGGCATTAGGAATAAGCCTCTTTTTCACAATGTGTCTTCACTGGTCTTTAGTTAGATGTAAATCTCTTAGATCATTGTCTGTACAGAATGGACTCTGCAGACTAGCTGGACTGAAGAGATTTTTATGACCTAATTCAAAAGGTAGTGGCATACAGTTTCCCCCCACTGAGGAAGAAGAATGCCTGTTCTACAAACTGCTGCTTCAAAAAGCTATTTTAAATGGAAAGCTCTGCATTTATCCTCTAATTAAGTGGCTGTCACAATCTTTGGAACTATTTTGCTATGAAATTTAGCTTCCCTTCACTTCAGAAAGATTTATTCCCACAAGCTTTGCCATCCTAAAAGTCATAGACTGCTCCTTTGTATTGCACATTAGGAACCTGAGTTTTAATAATTGTGGTGTGTGTTTTTTAATCTTCCACTTTCGTATTTTTTGCTGCTCAGTATTGATATTTCTCTCTTCACCAGCAGTTTCAAAGAAGGCAGACCCCTTGTTGAAGGTGATTCTTGACCTTCCTTCGGAATATATGATTTCTCCTTTTATTGTTTTAGCTAAAAAACATCAGGCATGCTTGCTTAACTGTGATGTACTTGAAAGGTTTAGGCATCTTTTATCATGTTGAGATTGGGATCCTTTAGCTGCTTCATGTTTTCCATTTTGATTAGAAAATATCATGAAAATGGGGCTCTCACATGCAAAGATACTCCAAAAGTATGTTGAAATACCATTTTTGGTTGGCTTCTGAGGGTAACCAGGAGCATCATGGTGGCTGCTGCTGCAATAAAAACAAACCCAAAACCATCTGCTGTGTTGGTGTTCCCCTGGAGACCATGTCACTAGTACAGGGACTTACCTCATCTTCTTGGTAGTTGCTTACCAATGATCTAATCCACATTGTTTATCTTACATATGTTAGGGAATGTCTATCAAACAGAAGTTGTTGGTGAGTATTCCTGTTTGGAATGTCTGTATCGTAGGAAAGGTTACTCTTTCCTTCATGTCCAGTTTCCCAAAGGCATCTGGCTGGCCACCACTGGTAATATAATATTGGACAACATGGGCCTTTGGCACGGCCACTTCTCCAATCAAGAAGCCACCAAAGAGAGTGCTTGTGATGAGACAATGGGTTGTGTTCAGACTGGCAGTTTGGCCCGATATAGCCACATTTTACAAACGGATTAAACAGGCACAATCACACAGCCACATCTGTCAGATGTTCTCCGGGCATACTCACCCTGTCAGAGGTTGCCTTGAAGCCAGGTTAAAAAGCCACCACCTCCAAAGTGGTGTTTTTGTTTCCCCGCGCATTCAGTGCACATGGCCGGATGTCTGAACACGGGGGAGCATGTGCAGAATGGATTTGGCAGTATGAGCCTGCAGATCCATTCTGCCGCTATGGAGGCAGTTTTTAAAAAGAATTGCCTATGTGCGCATGCATGCGCATGCGCACTACACACACACATTGTTTTTGGATTTGTTTTTTCAGTTCGCTCCATGGCTGAGGTGTCACAGTAATGTGGATGCTTTACCATGGGATGTCTCCATGAGTAATCCACAGCAGGGTGTGCTGTGTGGCTGATATATCCCACTACACTTTAACCCGGTTCAATTAGAGGCAGCACCATATCGCGCCAAGCCGCCAGTGTGATCACAGCTGATGAGGAGGCTACCAATGCACTGTAGGGACTCAGTTCACTCCAACCGCCACATTAATCCATGAAGCTGCCTTATGAATTTAAGTTCAAACTAGGCATTACGCATTTTAGCAAGTGACCCAGCTCACTTTCCCTGCAGTTCCACAGGAGATGTGAAGAACTGTTTTTTAAAGAGTTGCAGAAGCCAATTCTGTTTGCAACCATGGAGAAGAAGAGGCTCCTGCTTTCTCCCTGCATCATTTTCCCAAGCCGCAACAGCCCCAGGAAGAGCATTTTTGCCACATTTTAGAGCTATACATTCAGTATTCTGTTAAAGGCAGTATTGTCTACTCTGCCTAGCAGCAGCTCACCAGGGTGTCAAGCAGTGATTTTATACATCACAGCTACTTGATCCTGTCAACTGGAGATGCCAGAGGTTTGAGCCTGAGATCTTCTGCATATCAGGCAGATGCTCTATCACTGAGCCACAGCCCCATACCCAGCCCAATGAGGCCCCTTGCTCAGGGTAACAGAACCCCTTGAATCTGCCCTGGGTTTTGTCTGATCCAGCTGGACTGTTCTTATGTTCCATTACTTAGTCATGGCCTGACTCTCAAATTTTTGAATGCATATATGCTTACACAATTTGCTTCTTTACAAAAAAAACAACAACACAACTACATTGGAGAAAACACTGATCACATCTTTAATGACCTGGAAAGCAAAAATGATTTGTTACTCTCCCAAAGGATCGAAACAAAAGGAATGCTACTTCCCTAAACAACAAGAAAAAATATATTTGCATTTATTGACTCTCTTGAGAGGTTCCAAGTTAACTTTTTAAAAAGACAAATGGGAATGTTTTAAATTCCTCAGACAGAAGAAAACCATGCATGTAACTGGTATTTAAAACCACAAAATGCCACTTTCATTTCATGCCTCTGTTTTTATAGAAATAGCAGCTAGATGGCAGGTTTCATTTGTATAATGTGGTAAAAGGGAGTTACCGAAGGCAAGCACATGCTTTCTGTTGCCAAGGGCCATGAGGTAAATAGTTAAGACCTTCATTTTTCACTGATTGCTGCATATATTTCCCATTACCAGTTTTCCAGTGATGTTGCTGGATTTGTTTTTATATCGGAAGATGTCACTGGAATTCTATGCACTAGACCAAAAGAGAGATTTGTCTGCGCTGGTTTCTGGAGTTCAGGCCAGGCCACATCATGTTTTGGCACTGTCTGTGGCTATGGGAGAGAGTTTTCACTAAAGATTTTGAAGCACTTCACAGCAAATCAATCATGCAACTAAAAGGATATTTGTGTTAGTCCATTCTAAGACTGTGGTCAGACAACAGGCTTGGCGTGGTCTGGCTGTACCTCTATTTTATCCAGTGTTATTTGTTCCAGAGAGGTTTGTCAAAACATGCCACCCTTAACCCACCTCACCATGTGCTCACTCCATGGTTGACCATTCAGATGATTGCTGTGTGGTAACCATGGAGCGGGCAGTCGGCATCCTTTTAAAAAAATGTCTTTCACGCATGTGGAGAAGCACTCATTTGAAGCATCACTCCGTTTTGATAGCTCTGTGATCCCTCTGCCAAGTACTGCAGCCCCCCCCCTCAGCCTCCTCCGCTTTGCCTCTCTTCCATGGAATGCAGATTTACATGAGAGTAGCCCCATTGACTTCAGTACATTTATTCTTGTGTCAATCATGGGATGCTCTCAGACAACAACTCTGAAGCAGGAGACAGTTTGCATGGGGGAAAGTGGGATGGAGAGTAGGGTGGCCAGCTCCAGGCATGGAAACTCCTGGGGATTTGAGGATGGAGCCTGGGGAGGACAGATAGGACCTCAGGTGAGGTACAATGGCCTTCACTCCACCTTCCAAAGCATCCATTTTCTCCAGTGGAACTGATCTCTGTAGTCTGGTTAACATCTCCCACACACACACACACTTTAGCCAAGGTCCATGCCCAGAAAGCCCTGCGCACACTTTTGGGGCAGATATTCAGCCCAAGTTTGCTCAGAAGCAAGGCTGCCTGGATTTTTAAATTTTTCCAGCTTTATGGTCACCCTGAATTAGGGATGCCAGCCTCCCCAGGTTCCCTGCCGATATGGGACCCTAACTAGGGACTATTTCCGTGGCTTTCCTGTTAAGTCGCTCGCTTAACAAAGAAGTCAGAGAGTGATTCAGCAAGAACACAGCTTTATTCTTCAACTCAAACACAACTCCAACACAGATCAACATCTGATAGCCAGAACAGAACAGTTCAGTTTCTACATTGCAGTTGTCCTGCTTTTAAACTCTCCCGGCTTATGTAGCCACACCCACTGTACAAATACCATCCAATACGGTTGTTCATATAAGAACCAATCACGGACGTTCCCGCTCAGGGAGCTTGCTGTAAGGTGATTGGCTAGGTGCTTTCTGGGCTAGCAATGCAATTGGATGGATTTGGATCCTAGCCCAGGACGAAGCTCAACATGGCAAGTCAATTAGATGTTTCACAACATATCATGCATTCAAGGCAGCTTTGAATACACTACATTTCCAACTCAAAGAAACAGAAGGGAGAGGTTGGGGGGATTTGTCACTCAAAAACAACTTCCCCAGGGGCTCCCAATCCTGACAGAATGTTTGGGTGCAGAAACATGAAAGCAGTGATTCACAACCCTGTGGCAAAGATCTTCTTATGCACACATTGGTAACTGAATTTTTAAAATGGCGCAAAGACGAAAGCGTGTGATCTGACTTCCCAAACAGCTTGAGAGTGCGATGGATTGATCAGACATCTGGAAATGCAGGGTGAAACTGCTGACATCCGTAAAGACCAGACTTCCCCCTGTCTCAAATAACTCCGACTCGAAGATGGGTGAGAATGGGGTGCCGATGCTGCTGTCTGAACCTGCCTTTTAAATTCGCAGGGCAATAGCAAACAGCTCATCTGATTGAAGCCTAAGTTAAAAAAAAGTGGGACTGGAAGCCAAATAGTACCAGGTCTTATCTCCAACAAGGGGCCTCTGAAGCTGTAAAACATAAAATGTTCCCTGGAGTGTAGTTCACACAAAATATAACCAATCTGGCTCAAATGAAAAAAATCTTCACTTCCTACTCGCAGTTTTGCAGTAATCTTTTCTGTTATGAAAAGATTTTCTGGACCTGAAGTAGAAGGCCCGTATTTTGCCAGGATGTTACAATTAGTAGTTTGGTTGGCCGAGGCTTTAGGGAATGAAAGAAAAAACTTTATCCTGGCAAAGGCAAGCCACCTGAGCCAGTTTTGCTTTGTGGGAATGATTTCCTTGTAAGGCCTTTTCCCATGAGAAAAGCCTACCCTGGGGAGCCAAGAATAAAAGCACCACCCCCACCCCCTCGGGTGTTCTGCATGATCACAAGCTGGGTATCCATTTGTATATGTGATGATACAGTGACTCTCAGAACGTATAATATTACAGAGATTGATCAAAAGAATGGTTCCAGTCTTCCTGTTTAGAGAAGTAGACAACTTAAGTTATAGGAGAGAAAAGCAACATATTGTACAGAATGTGCAATCCAAGGTTTGTGCTCAGATTCTGTTATTAATAGTCTTTCCTTTGCAGAAGCGAAAGTAATGTAATGGCATACACAGAAGAAGAAAAATGATTCAAAGGACTCCCAACAGTACAGAAGTAATCAATGATGACATATTTAATTTTCTAAAGACAACTTTTAAAACGATAGTCTTTATTTGTAGCTCCCAGGCCTATACATTTTATTAGGATAATTTCATCCTAGTGATGCCAAAGTTTCACTGGAATAATATATAACATATTAAAGAATTGTCCTGTGAGCAGAATTCCTGTCATAATGTGCTCATTTGGTAGCTTTCTGGCTTCCTTAAACTGATATGCAGAAAACAGACTGATCTATTTCTTGTCCAAGGGACCCAAAACAGGGAGCACGTGGGGGTGATAGTACTCTGATAACTTTACCAGCTGATGGGTGAAACTGTTCCTAGTATGGATATAAAGGGATGGGAGAAATTTGGCCTGCTAAATTTATGCAAGAAAAATGCTGACAACCCAAGACTGCCAATTCATGTATTGTACCTTGCTTCTTTTATTGAGCTTCTCTAGGCTGGTCTATCATTGTGCTGGTTTCAAACATGTTGTGTGTATAGGGAATGCATGTACCTGAGCTCACCCCCACCTTCCCACATTCAGTCTAACATTGGCACAGAGACAACGTGTGTATGGGCTGTATGCAATAGGCACTGTGCTAGTGTTATGGCAATCACCACCACAACCAGGGGTCGTTTCGTAGAAAAAGAGGTAGGGGAACTTATTAGCATAACTCATTGGCATATGCCACACCCCCTGACATCACCGGAAGTGTGCCATAAGGCTACACACCCCGCCCCCAATGGTCCCGGCCGCCACTGCCGTCCTTGCAGCTCCACTGCCGAGCCCCGTGAGGGGCCCGGCGGTGGACCTGCAAGCCCGGCGGGAGTGCAAGGAAGCCCCGCGAAGGCCCTCCCTGGCCCCAGGCAGGCAGGGGTGGGGAGAGGCAGGGAGGAAGCAACTTACCCTCCCTCTTCTCCTGCCTCCTCCTGGCTGAATGAGGGCCGGAAGCGGGGCGGCCCCGGAAGCAGGGGGCGGGGCTTCGTCATGTGCCCCGCCCCCCGTACCTCACCTGGGGGAACTGCGATCCCCCGCGATCCCCCCCGAAATGACCTCTGGGTATAACTCTTCCACATGCATTTCCACATATATGCTTCCATGATGGGTACAGGACCTGTGTCTTTAGAACTCAGCACTCCTGTTCAACTCAGCCCTCAAACATTCACACGGGCACCATACGCTGACTGTGATGTAACACATTGGTAAGAGTACACACTATAATCAAGGTTTCAAGGTTTATATTTTAAAAAATCAGGGCAAGAAATGACTGTGTTTGTGCATTTATAATGTAACATTACATATAACACACTCTTAATTCTCACAGTGAATTGATGGTGACTGAATTTGTGCAAAATTTTGTCCTAACCAATGATAAACACACTTTTCCCCAACAGCGATAGGGATTGTGTTTGAAGGGCTATCTGCTTCCCAGCTACAGTCTTCAGCCAGCTGTTTGTTGGTGAGACCACCACTTACCACAATGCCCATCTGGCATTGACCAGAGCCCAGGCCTTTCCCACCATGGCTCCCACTCTGTGGAATGGGCTTCCTATTTGGAGATCTTCAGGAGATCCTGCAAGGCCTTCTTGTTTCCCAGGACTTTTGAGGGGGCTTGAATGGCAGGCATCTCTTAAGAGGGAGAGGCAGACATTTTGGATGTTATTTTATTCTGGTTTTATCTGGAAATGTTTTTAGCTTTTATTGTAAGCCACCTTGAACCACAAGGAAAGTTGAGGTATAAATGTTTTGATTAATAAATGAAAATAAAAACTACCGGTTTCCTAAAGCTTCTCCTTCTCCTTCCTCTCTTGATGTTTTACAGAATGGCTGATGCCAAAAAAACCTGACTTCCTAATGAGAAAAAGGGTCAATTTCTCATCCATATTTTCCACTGGAGAAAAAAAAAGAACATTTAATGGAAAGGAAATTACGTTTGTTATCACTATTGACTGGTACCTCAGATTCATTGCTAAGCTGCCCTCCTCCCTGCTTCTTTTCTAAATTAAGCATAAACTATTCCTGAGAACAGAGACAGTTTGCAACATGCTCTAGGAAGGGGAAGTAAACTAAATTCCTTCAGCAATGGGGTGGGAGTTGGAGGTTTATGAGGAGATTGCAAAATAGCCTATGTTTCTGTACAGTAAAAAAAGAAAGAAACCCTGACCTACTTGAAAGTGAGCATTATCTTTCTGAATAGAGAGTATCCATGGCAAGTGGGAAAGCTGTGGTTGCTGGAATTAACAGCCATTGTGAATGAGGATGACTCACTGATCAATGAAAGAACAGGATGCACAGCTCTCCAGTTAATGAATGGGCGGTTTCTTCCTGTCTAGAACCTAATGGGAGAGGAGTCTCTACTAGGAGTGAGCCAAGCAGTGCACAGCCTGCACCAGTGGGAACCTCCCTCACCATACTAGATTAGGAGAAAAGATCAGACAACAATGCTTGACCTTTCTATGGCCCTCTTGATTAGTAACTAATCATATGGTACCAGCATGGCAAGTAAGTCTAGGAAGTCTATAATATGCAGCTCTCTATGTACCAGATTTTCTCCTTTCTGTAAACTGGATATCCCACAGATCTATTGTTTGGCATTGTGAGAGCTGACAGCTGTCTGGTTTCTGACCACCCAACCTCAGGTGATGCAAACTACTTTCCATCTTATTGCAGAACTAAGTGGGTCATATGCAGCAGATAAAAATCAGTGGTCCCTGTACTACTTCTAACCTGGTAAGAAATATCAGCGAAAGGGTTTTGCAGGCAAGTCACCAAGAAAGGGAGGGGCCATGGCTCAGTAGAAGAGCCTCTTTGGCCGCACAGAAAGTCCCAGGTTCAATCCCCAGGCTCTCCAGTAAAAAAGGACCAGGCAGTAGGTGATATGAAAAACCTCTGCTTGAGATCCTGGAAAGCCACTGACAGTCAAAGCAGACAATTCTGACCTTGATGGACTGATGGTCTAATTCAGTATAAGGCAGCTACATGTAATCACGTGTTCAAGGAAAGGAATTGATGAATATTCACTGTAAAGACATGTTGGGGTGGGAGAGACAGGTTTAATAAGACAGATGTGGATGGGAATGGTTGTGGAAAAGACACACTGGGGAATAAAACCCAGAAGGAATGAAGTAAGTTTATCCTGAAGAAGCCTTAATACTATTTTCAGATGAAAGACAGGGCATTGCTCAAGTGTATGCTTTCATTCATTTGAATTCATAGCACTCTAAGACTTTGCTAGCACTGAAGACAAATCACAAGACAAATCTGTAAATGAAAAGGGATCCAGCTGGTTTTAAGTTAGCTATTGGATGACTCTTGCCAAAAGTCCTAAAGCACCATTTTAGCATCTCTTCCCCCAAACTGAGGGTGAGAGTAAGGTATATGGAGCAGAAGAACAAAGGCAGCTAAGCTGCCTTGGAGCATAGGAAGTAATGGAAAGACTTTTTGTCTTACCGTAGAGTAGCTGCAGCCTGCTTCCCATTTATATGAGATTAACAGGGGCAAGGTTTCCATAGGAGACAGTGTGGTTTCTAGACCATTTGAGTTCTGCACCTTCATTCTTTAAAAACTCCGTGATTACAGCTAGGGGTGGATGTCAGGAAACCTGGAGAAGATAAAGGGATTAATGAAATGTAATTTTTCCCTTCCTTTTTTCAGTTCAATTTAATAGAATCTTTCAAGGTATGATGAAGAACCACCCCCACTCCCTAAATCAGACAAGAAAATTTATTGAGTTAAAACACAATACAGGCGCAAAACCTTTGCTAGTGCATAATGTGTAACCCATCTTCATTGGGTCACACAAAAGTCTTTGAGAGTATAGATTCAAAGGCAGCTCCAAAGTCTGTCTGGCTCTTTTAAGGCCTGAAGGAAAGGGAGGGGGAATTGTCAGTCAAATATGAAAGGGGAAAGAGTAGGTTTGTTTCAGCTGGATTCATACTGTTTCTTATAATCTCTGATAAAGGTGGAATTCCCCTACTACGTTAGAGGGAGAAAAGGCAGGGGAAGTTCTGCTGCCAGGAATTGTCATATTGGGAGGGAAGAAGTAGAAAGAGACAGAACAAACACTGGCTGAGCACACCTCCTAGCCCTTGAGAACCCCAAAGCACCCTGTTACTACTAAATAAAACACAGAGATAAATAATACAATTCATTCATTTTCTTCTCTAGACATATACCGTGGAGATCCAATTTTCTAACCTGAGACTGGTACTTATACTATGCATTCTTATAGCTTAAAATTGTTTGGTTTAACTCCATCTGGAGACAGAACCACACCTGTGTTTTGGGCGGAGGGAACATGAGCCAGAAGGGTGGATACTGAAATGCTTGGATTTATATTGATTCCACTTCTTTATTCAGTATTGATTCCACTTCTTTATTCTGTATCTGGTGCAAGACTTGTTTAAGCAGGAAAGCTATTCCACTAGAGCCCTTTTTCAACTTCTTTCAGCCTCCTTTATGTCATTACAATAAAGTGAATTCAATTGTCCTGAGCATCTGCTAGGAGCAGACCTGTTGCATCCATACTAAAGAGAAAAATAGTATTAGTTGAAGGGAAGCAGAAGGCAGCATTCACAACTAAATCCTCAATTCTTTCTCCATATAACCAAACACAACAGTATTCTGGTCTCGCTTATAAACATAAATACCCAGAAACCTTCATCTATCAGTAGCTACTTGCTTTATGTCTCATTGATTATTGGGAAAACTTTCCCACTAATTCTTAAGTATCATCACAACCATTTTATGGTCATATTAAATCACTTTCATTTTACATTTAGACTGTAAATTTTAGCCCAACTTCTCTTTTGCATTGTTTATGGAGAAGGCACGCCAGCTCTTGCCTCCAGCAGCTTCTTTCCATTCAAGGTGACTCCAGTGTTTTGATGCTGTGATTAACTACACTTCATTTGACCGAAAGGGATTCATCAGTTCTTATTCTCTTGGTGCTTAATTATTTCCCTGAATGGGGATTGTTGGGGGAAAGTGGGGTTACACCTGGAGGCACCACTGGGACTTCATCATCAACAGTTTGCCACCCATCATTTCATGCCCATTTCCCCCTAAAGTATGAACAATTTATTTAGAATTAAAATAGTCCGCTGAATCAATTCTGTAGGTCTTCTGGATAGTGTACAATATATTTAATTTACATTTTTGTACCAAAGTTATAAACATTTTTGAGCCTTTAAAGGGGGCAATTTCAGATTTCATTGGAAAGACAAAATTCTATGCAAGGTTTTAATGGCCTGCTCATAGGTATATTCCAGATTAAAATGCCCTGTTTTTCTTTATACATTTAAGAGCATTTCTTTTGTTTACATTGTATGCCACATAATAATTGCATAGATGTAATTATTATGCTAATCACTGCCTCCTTAAAGCAAAGCACCTTTGGTATGCATATGTAATACCTAGGTCCACTTACAAGAGTCAGTGTGGAACCAAGACACTGGTCAGAAATGAGTAGTATTGGGAAACATAGTGTTCTCAAAAGGGAAACATAGTGTTCTCAAAAGTATGTGTTCTCAAAAGGGAGTGCATGATGCCTTCTCAGCCTCCCCAAAATGGTACCCCTGCACAGTTAGCATGCCATTCTAAAATAAAGAGGTCTTTGTTCACCTCTGTCTTTTTTGTACCACCCTATTTATGTTACTAACATATCACTGATTCATGATCTGAGAAATGAGACTTACCAGAATGCTTACATGGAGATCATTGTGGCCCTTAGTAAAATCCACATGGTTGAATGCAGTCAGCCCTAAGAACTACAAACATGCCACACTACAAAAATTTTCACGCAGACACCCTTTCTGTACCCTCTAAGATGGAGGTTTTCGTTCATTGCAATTTCATAGTGTTCGCTGTTCAACAGACTATTCCTTTGGTATACCAAACATACTTTTCCTCCTGTTCCTATTTTCCCTTTGAAATTCTGTTCTTTTTAATTGGCTTTTCAAGAAAGCAGTGTTAGAAAGTGACAAAAGCAATTAGTATTCTTCACAAGTCAGACTGTGTTAGATGGTTATTTTAATTCTCAGATGAGGCAGTAAGTTCTTTTGGACCCAGATTCTGTCTTCCTATATCATTGAAAGCTAAATCTCTTGTCAGGTGCTGTTATGTCCTCTCTCAGTGTTCAAATCATACAGAGTTTGAGTGCCTTACTTTTAGCTTAGGACTCTCCTGTGCACTTCAGGAGCCAACGTCTTCATCTGAGAAGCAATCTGAAATAAATGTACAATGGTAATTAAGGTGAGAACCATCATGTTGTTTCAAAGGATTATTTTACATGTGTGTTCTTTTTTTCCTCAAAGACTGGAGTCTTAGAAGATTTTCCAAGGTCACCTGGGCTGCCAAGGTAAGAAATAGTTCCCAGGCTTCTCAATTCATTCATCAGAGATAGATGAGCTCTCAACAACAACAGTACCAACAATGAAGCAAAATACTGCACAATTCTGGGACTGGATGGGCATTAGTTATGGTTAAACAAACTTAATTTGGAAAGCTTACAAATGATGACAAATCTTTCTGAACCAGGTTTTGTGTATAAAGCTCAGTTTATATAACAGTGAATGTTACAGCAGTGGATAGAGTTAATGGGTTAGAATATGTGAAACCTCCTTTCAAATCCCAGACCATCATAGAGTTTACTTGGGAAGCCTTTGACAATTCATTCTCTTGACTCAGCTTCCAAACAAGGTAGTTGTGAAGTGCAGGAACCAAATCAAAGTACACAGATATTGTAGGAGGGAATTGACCTATCATACTCATGCCCAACTTCCACTTACTGAATGTGACATGGATTGTGCCTCAGGGTGTCAAGATTAGTGTGCTACAGAGCAGAAGGACCCGAGTTAAATTCCTCATTCAGACTCAAAGCTCAAGGTAAAATATCACAAGGGACCCCTGAGACTGATTAGATCCCATCCCATTGATTATAACTCCCATTTTGCTCCCTGCTTTTCTTGTTTTGTAGTTTGTTATCGCCAACCAGATCAAAAGTCCGAGGAGGATTATAAAATGATGAATGAATTAAAGATAGCAGCTAGAAGAAATTACAACTGTGTTGTAATAGGTGATTTTAACTACCCACACATTGATTGGGTCAATATGTGTTCAAGTCGGGGAAAAGATTGAGTTTCTAGACATTCCCAATGATTTTGCTAGGGAACAGATGGTCATAGAACCTACCAGGGGAGAGGCAATCCTGGATTTGGTCCTAAGTAACACCCAAGACCTGGTGAGAGATGTAACAGTGATTGCACTGCTTGGGAACAGTGGCCATAATGTTATTGAGTTCAACATTTGTATAAATAGGGAGTTGCCCAAAAAGACTGACACAACCACTTTTAACTTTAAAAGGGATCAGTACTCGGTCCGATGCTTTTAAACTTGTTTATTAATGATTTGGAGTTGGGAGTAAGCAGTGAAGTGGCTAAATTTGCAGATGACACAAAGTTGTTCAGGGTGGTGAGAACCAGGGAGGATTGTGAGGCACTCCAAAAGGATCTGTCGAGGATGGGCGAGTGGGCGTCAACATGGCAAATGGGGTTCAATGTGGCCAAGTGCAAAGTGATGCACATTGGAGCCAAAAATCCTAGCTATAAATACATGTTGATGGGGTCCAAACTGGCAGAGACTGACCAAGAGAGAGATCTTGGGGTCGTAGTAGATAACTCAATGAAAATGTCGAGACAGTGCGCAACTGCAATAAAAAAGGCCAACGCTATGCTGGGGATTTTTAGGAAGGGAATTGAAAACAAATCAGCCAGTATCATGTTGCCCCTGTATAAATCGATGGTGTGACCTCATTTGGAGTACTGTGTACAGTTCTGGTCACCACACCTCAAAAAGGATATTATAGCATTGGAAAAAGTGCAGAAAAGGGCAACTAGAATGATCAAAGGGTTAGAACGCTTTCCCTATGAAGAAAGGTTAAAGTGCTTGAGGCTCTTTAGCTTGGAGAAATGACGGCTGAGGGGCTACATGATCGAAGTTTATAAGATTATGCATGGGATAGAGCAAGTAGACAAAGAAGTACTTTTCTCCTTTTCTCACAATACAAGAACTCATAGGCACTCAATGAAATTGCTGGGCAGGCGGGTTAGAACAGAGAAAAGGAAGTACTTCTTCAGCCAAAGAGTGATTAACACATGGAATTCACTGCCACAGGAGGTGGCGGCGGCTACAAGCCTGGACGGCTTCAAGAGGGAATTAGATAAACAAAAAGCAGAGGTCCATCAGTGGCTATTAGCCACAAGGTATAGGTAAGAACTCTCAGTCTGGGGCAAGTGATGCAATGTATTCTTGGTGCTTGGGAGGGGGCAACAGTGGGGGGGCTTCTAGTATCCTGACCCCACTGCTGGACCTTCTGATGACACCTGATATTTTTGGCCACTGTGTGACAGAGTGTTGGACTGGATGGGCCTTTGGCCTGATCCAACATTAGCTTCTCTTATGTTCTTATGCTTTCCCTGACCCCACTCAGCTTGCCATCCCTTTTTCAACCTCTTTTTCCCCTTGTTGCCGCTGTCTCCTCTGCACAAGTATAAACATGGCTTCTCAATTTTTAAAAAAATACCCATTGTTTGTTTACATTTTTGTGTTTTTCTGCAAGCCTGTGGATTGCTCCAAATTTGCATAAATGTCTCCTTTCTCTGTACATAGCTCCAGTGTGCAGATTTAAGTATCCACAGATGGGGCCATTTTGAGAATTAGATATATTAAAAAAACGAAACTATTTTTCTCTAAAACTATACTCTGTCCTATGTTACTTATGTGACTTAGGATCTATCACCTACTGGAGTGCAAATCACTCCCCATGATTAAAACCAGCATTAAAAGGAAAGGATTTATATGTCCCTACTGAAAGCTGCCCATAATTTTTCTCCTACATGGAGAAAAGCATCTGGAGATGATTTAAAGTAGAATCAGCCAGTGATAGAAGAGTTAAGCAGTCTCTCTCCCACACTGTGGAAACCCTCCCCAAGTTTTTTGCAGTGTAATCCTAAACAGAGTTATACCCTTCTAAGTCTGTTGAAGTCAGTGAGCTTAGAAGGGTGTAACTCTGCTTACTGTTCAAAACCAAAAATTATGATGTTAAAACTACACACTGACAGAAGTGGCATCCTACCTTTTTGTGTTGCTGGCAGCCAGGATCTATTTTAAACCATCATGCTCTATGTGAGAAAGGCAAGCATGAAGTAAGATGTACAATTGAAGCAAACAGGCAGGTTTCTGTGTGTCCTGTCAGTTCAGCATGCCATCTGAATGTAGCCTGGGCATCACATTTAGGTTGATTCTCAGATATTGTTATTCTGAACATCTCTTGGATTTTTTTCAATATCCCTTTGAAAACAGCAGATAGCTGAAGATACCAGTACTGAGCACCTTGCAGGGGGGGGGGGGGTTTATGTGGCAGTGGAAAACTTCCATGTTTAAAGCTCAGCAATAGATGTTCCTGTGGTCTCTAACAAAATTTCCTACAGAGGAGGAAACATGACATTATTACACCTCCCCGAAAACACTTCCAAGATTCCTCTAAGCAACACTTAAAACCGAGTGAAAGAATCAGGCTACAGTACAATGTAAATTCTCTTGTATTATCCAAGTGATTTTAGAATATAATTTATACCCCTTACCACATAAGAATTCCTCCAGGTCAAGACCTGTCCTGGCTTTTTATGTGAAGTATAGCCTATTGCACTACTAACATGTCCATCTTGACATTGCAAAGTTTGAATCAACCAGGCTAGCAGCAACCAAGTTGTGTCCACCATGTTTCCTTTTTGAGAGGCCAGCCCCTATTATCTCAAAGGCATGGTCACAGTCATGGTTATTTTTCCTGATAGATATTTTTAAACAAAATGCAGCAACAGAAGCTACAATTTAAAGGAAGACACTGGCACTGGGTAGGTAATTAATTCCTCTCATGTCATTTTCTTGCCAAAAATCATTACTGTCCCCAAACTACTTTTGCCCCTGCCGGGGAAAAATACAGTTTCATGTAGATGATGTGATCCCAAGCCTACTTGCTTAGAAGGAAACTTAACAAGAATCAATGGGACTTACATTCAAGTCAATATGTATAGGGCTGGGATATTTGTCTTTTATATTTGGCACTCTACATTCAGTTTAATCTAACAGGAACTTTGTTTAGTGTAGCTGCTAGCAGAGCTGGCTTCTTTTCTGCAGAACCTTGGAATCATCACAAATAAAAGCTGTTATGACTGGTCATATAATGGCTGTATGCAGCTGTTTGCTTCTAAGGTTTTGCATAATTATTTTGCAAACATATCATGGGAGTGACATAATTTGTAATTCCAAAAGATGTAACAGGCAAACAGATCAACTCCCCAATTCCAAAAACAGTGTAAGCACCACTTGTGCAGCCAGAGCTACTGTTGTCAGATGAAGGTTAATTTTAAAGTCAGGATGAAAAACAGACTTCCTCACTTACTTTGCTCTTCCTGTTGACACAAGTATTTCTTTTCCCATGTTACTTGGCAGATCCCCCATTTCTAAATTGAACACATGCTTCATGCATATCTCAGGACAGATCACATGAGCAGCCCTCAACAGTAGGAAAGGGTTACATGAGCGGAGTGGTAGGATGGACACCACAGGCTCCAGTAACCACCCCGCATCACACACCAAAGCAGGGCTCCTGGAATTTAAGGAGGCTGCAGCGAACTGCACCCCTTCAGTGGCTGTCAAGGGGACCTATGCTGACTCAGCAAGCACGGAGCCTTAATGCTGTCAATAAATGATGCCATCAACAAAAGCTCAGGAAATGACAGATGGCATCTCAATGCTAATAAAGCAGAGAGTGAATAAGAGGTCAACCAACATGAGCGTTTCCCATATTTTGGAATATTCATCTCTTTTATATATAATTGCCGAATGGTGGTGGCTTCTGTCCTATGGGGTGGCGAGATTGCATGCGCTCCCTCAGCCATTGGCCCGTCGGCTGCCAGTCAAGACTACTGACGTGCCATTGGCCGGGTGTGTTCCTCTTCCCCGCCCACTCCCCTTTCAGCCACTGTGCTCTGTGTCAAAAGCACTCTGTCTCCCAAGAACACAGTTCTCTTGCTTAGCTCCTGTCTGGGACAAAGGTTTCCCTCAGTGGCTGTTGTGAGGAACTCATAGGGTTTCCAGCTCCAGGTAAGGAAGCTAGTTTAAGGAAGCCAGAGTTTGGGGAGGGGAGAGGGGAGGTCTCAGCTGAATAGAATGCCATAGAGGCCACCGGCCAAAGCATTCTAACTTCTCCCTCAGTGGCTGTTGGTAGGCAACCAAGCTTGGTTCTGCCAGTAAATAGACAAAGGAACAAAACCCTTTCTACGCCTCTGTGAGGAACTCATTGGGCCCAGTCCTGAGTATGGTTGCCAGCTCCAGGTTTGGAAATTACTGCTGAGTTCTTCTGCCCCCCCAAACGTTGCCCTCCACAGGATCCACCCCCCAAATCTCCAGGTATTTCCCTACTCAGAGCTGGGAAGCCTACCTTCCCCTCAGTGCCTGCTGCTGGTCAACCAAGCTTGGTTTCTGGTCATTAAAAAGCCCTTTCCACACGTATTTTGGCCTTGGGAGAAAACTCATTATGTCCTTCTACCCTGCTGACAGGCCCCTCCCCCCATGACAGCCAAGGCTTCAGAGCACAGTAGAGGCTGCAGATGGGGGTGGAGATGGAAAGCTGAACAGTGAGGGGGAAATGAAGGTACATTGATGCTTGGCTGGGATAGGGTTGCCAACTCCAGATAGAGGCTGCAGGTGGGGGGGGCAGCTGATCAGTGAGGGGGAAATGAAGGTAGGTTTATGCTTGGCTGGGAAGTAGATAGGGTTGCCAACTCCAGGTGGAAAATTACTGGAGATTTGCAGGATGGAGCCTGGAAAGTGTGCGGTTTGAGGAGCAATGGGACCTCAGACAGGTAGAGTGCCGTAGACTCTGCCCTCCAAACCAGCCATTCCCTCATGGGGAACCACTGTTGCCAAAATCCAGCTGAGGGTTGGAGATCACTCAGAATTCCAACTGTTCTCCAGATGGCAGTGTTCAGTTCCCCTGGAGAAAATGGTGGACTCTGTGTCTTTATACCCTGCTGAGATGCTCCCCCCCCAAAAAAAACAACAGCCAATGTGACGTGGCAGTCAGAGCTTCAGTGCACGGTAGAGGCTGCAGGTGGGGGGGAATGGAAGACTGAACAATGAGAAGGAAATGAAGGTAGGTTGATGCTCGTCTGGGAAGTAGATAGGGTTGCATACTCCAGATGGGAAAATCCTGGAGATTTGAGAAATGGAGCCTGGAGAGGGTGAGGTTTGAGGAGGAGTGGGGCCTCAGACAGGTACAATGCCATAGACTCTGCCCTTCCAACCAGCCATTCCCTCATGGGGAACCACTGTTTCCAATCTCCAGGTGGGGGCTGGAGACCACTCAGAATTACAACTGCTCTCCAGATGGCATTGATCTGTTCCCCTGGAGAAAATGGTAGACTCTGTGTCCTTATACCCTGCTGAGGTTGCCATGGCAAATTGATGCTGAGTGCCCATGGCCTCGGCACTCTCCCAGAGCCTCTTTCTAGCACTCATTGTATTTATTTCCACAATGGGCCTTATTCCCAGTATGTTTTATATTTAAGATAAAGTATTGGTGTCTTACAGATGGAATAAAATTTTGATCAATTCCAAAGCTGGAATTTGTTTTTGAAATGCACCTTCAAAATCAGAATTGCAAAGAGCTTCAGACTTGTTGGAAAGTCTATTGCTTAGGTGCTCGTCAGCAATTTTAAGGAGATATTTACTGTCCACATGGTGGTGGTGGAAAGTGCCATCGAGTCACAGCTGACTTATGGTGACCCTGTAGGGTTTTCAAGGTAAGAGATGTTTCAGAGGTGGTTTGCCATTGACTTCCCCTGCGTCATGACCCTGGCATTCCTTGGAGGTCTCATATCCAAGTACTAGTCAGGACTGACCCTGTTTAGCTTCCAAGATCTGACAAGATCAGGCTAGCCTGGCTATCCAGGTCAGGGCACTAGCCACATACATTCACCTAATTCTTTTTCCTGTCAGAATGCTCCTTATGCCTACTAGGTGGGATTTAGTTGATCTCAAGCCACCTTGCACTGGGCAAAGTAGAATCATGCTACTTTGTCCAGAAACAATTACACTGGCATAGCAATACCTTTGTACCAGCAGGAGGCTATTATAATGAATGGACACATCTTTTGCTGAACAAATGTAGAGTCCAGTGGTACCTTTAAGACCAGTAACATTTTATTCAAGGTATAAGCTTTCATGTTTCTGCACATGTCTTCAGATACAGTGAAACAAAACTTATTCAACTATTACATATAGGTAGGGGGGGTTAGTTGCCAGGAAGGGCTAGTTAGAGTCAAGATGCATAAGTAATTGAGTGATTATAGCTGAGATTGGATTCAGTTGGTAAGATCTGTGAATAATTGTAAATTGGCATACAAATACATGAGTTAACAAACAGATGTGAGAACCAAGTTTGAGCCCAGTGGCACCTCCAAGACCAACAAGGTTCAATTCTGGATATAAGCAAGAACTGAAAAACTTAGCAGGTGTAGATGCACACTCCTTCAGATACATTGAAACAGATTTGCTCAAATATTACATATAGGTGGGGGGTAGTTGACAGGAAGGGCTAATTTGAGTCATGATGCATAAGTAACTGAGCAATAATACAGCTAAGATTGGAATAACACATTTGGTAAGACCTGTGAATAGTAACAAATTGACATGCAGATAATAAAAGAGTTAACAACAGAAGTGAGAACTAATTTTAAGTCCAGTGGCACCTTTAAGACCAACAAAGTTTAATTCTGGGTACAAGTGAGAACTGAGTGACTTGGCATGTGTAGTGAGATAAGAACCCGATATCTCTGTTAAGCCCAGGGGGTTCCATTGCCCTGAGTGTTGTGATAACTTGTAATTCAACAATCTCCCATTCCGGTCTGTTTCTGAAATTCCTTTGCAACAAAACAGCTACTCTGAGGTCCCCTGTTGAGTGCCCTGGGAGGTTGAAATGCTTTTATACAGCAAAACATCTTTTTCTGTTTAGCTGTAAGGAATGCCAACTTTGTGAGGATATTCAGAGACCAAATCACCATTTCACAAGCTGGGGCAGGTCACATAAACCTCAAAAATATGACAGCTAGACAGCTATCAAACTTCAAGTACTCCTTCAAGAGAGGATAGTGGAGAATCATCCATGTGCAGTGGCCCCATCCAGCACCTTTAATGCACACTACCCAAGTAGACCTTTGCATCCTACCTGCCGCTTCAGCATTTTGCTCCTACCTTTGCACACACAACTCCAAAAGTGAGTTAAGTAAGGATAACTTATGCAAGTGGGTTAAGAGTACCTGTTAAGGGCTAACTCACTTAACAGAAAGTTCTTATGACCACCACAAGGACTTTGCATCACACAAGTGCTGGGAGTGCTATGCCTCCCAGGTGCACAGCAGCCATTTTCCAACCATGACCATGGTGCATGTGGAGACAGAGCTTCAGCCCTTCCACCCCCTGCGCAACTTTCATGAAAAACGTTCATTTGCAAACTGAAGTGATGCTGTCATTTTACATAAGGTTCTCAGCAGAGAAAACAGCAGATCCCCAGGGACACTGCAGTTTGCAAAAACTTCATAGGAGGGAAACTTTAATCTTCTTCTCCATGCACATCACAGTCACAATCAGAATACAGCCCCCATGCATCTTGGAGGCATGGAGCTCCCTGGATACATGTGATATGAAGTCCTTGAGGGATTTGTATCAAGCGTTCACAATGTACCTAATTTTTATCTCATCCCACATTCATCTTACTATTGCTGTGTTAACAGCTTTGAATGCAGGCTGAGTGGCACCCTGAATTGCATAGTGTAGCAATGAAGTTACAACTCGCAACATAACAAATGCTGCATAGATCCACTCGACCAATAATCATAACACACCAACTTGTTTTTATGAACTGGCCTTCAGCAATGCAACAATATTACTATGTGAAAATGAAGCTACCTTATACTGAACCACATATTTTCCATCTTAACCATGTATTGTCTGTTCTGTTTTGGCATGCAGTGGCTTTCCCATGTCTCAGGCAAAGGTCTTTCACTTACAGCAACATTTAAAACAGCATCACAGTTTGCCACTAACCTTACTAAGTAGTAAACCAAAAGAATGAAGCAGCCAGAGGGAAAAATAAATTAACCAGCAGATTGTCAGAGGTCAGACTTATTCTGACACCTAAAAGAAGAAGAAGATCCTTATGGAGAGAGTTATGGAGTGCCACCCAGGGGTCATTTCGTAGAAAAAGAGCTAGGGGGGACTCATTAGCATAACTCATTAGCATATGCCACACCCCCTGACATCACCGGAAGTGTGTCCTCCCCACAGTCGCCGGCGACCTCCAGCGGGCACCAGCAGGGAGCTCCAGGCCCCGCCCTCCCGCACCTCACCCAGGGGGGATGGCGTCCCCCCCCAAATGACCCCTGGTGCCACCAGAGCACTAATCTTTTGTCCCATAGTGATGATTACAGTTCCAGTGATGATTACAACTAACCGGAAAAGATGGTCTTTTCTATACCCTGGTTGCTGAACATCTACAGCCTTAAAGGTCAACAGAACCAGCACTCTGAATTGTGCCTGGTGATGAAGGTTTATTCAGCACTGTGCTGAGTCCCTGTTCAACTAGTATCGAACTTGGCAGCCAGATTAAGTTTTTGAAGACTTTTTAAAGGCAGTTTCCACATATACAATCCCTTACTGTAATCTAGTATGGATAATTGTGGCAAGATTCTCCTTTTTGAAGTAGGGAGAAGGCCGCTGAAATGCCACAGCTCATAAAAGGTGTCCCATTTTGCATTCACAGGCAATCTGAAATATTAACAGTGCCACCATCCTATCAACTTGGGTTTGTAGGGGGAGTGCAACCCTACCCTATCTAATATTGTTTGAATAGCACCTTTTTGGCCAAGCAAACTACCCTTCAGGAGTTCCTCTGTCTTGCCTGATTCAGAACATTCACCATCTCATCTGAATTGAATTAAAATAGAGTTACTTACCTATCAGTGGGAAGGGGGGCTTGTGTGCATATGCAGGAGCCCTCCCCACTTCTTTCTTTCCCCCCCCCCTTCCCACAGGGTGCTTTGGATCTGCCACAACCCAAGCTGAGGATGCCCTTCTCACATTTGCCAGTGGCTTGGGGTGCAGGAAGGGGCTCTGTGTGCACATCTACTGTGGATGCTGCCCCTCCCCTTTTCTCTGCATGAACGAATGACTGAGTTCTCAAAAGTTAAAGATCTTTATTAACTACAACACAGCTTTACACAAGTAAGAAAGGAAAAGAGATATCACAGCACTACAGAATCTAATAAAATAAAATATTTGAGGCTGGCCTAAGCTTTAACTATACAGATGTTACCTTGGCATGCCTCCTTGGGATGGGCACAAGTCTGCCAGAACTTAGGAAATAGAGGCAGATGCCCCTGTATTTCCTTCCTGTAGCAATGCCTGGTTTGTCACTGGTCATGGGCTTGGCTGGTGTGTAGCTAACAGGGGATCCAAATCTTTTAACCCTTCCTGCCCTAGCTGGGTAGGAGTTTGGGAAATAATGCCCGCATGGGACCTTGGCACTCCTTTCCCCAATCAACTGGGAGCTCATGTTTACCCACCCCATTTATTGCCTAGCTTCAGTTATCCAGATTGGGTTATCCATATTGCCCTTTCTTGGCAGTTGGGCAAATGGTTATCTCCGTGCAGGAAACTCACCTCTGCCCAGCTGACAATTTGGGCAATTTATTATCCTCTTTCCTGGGGAAGAGTGTTCTTCCTAGCAGTTTGGAACTTCAAACCACTGTATCAGTATTGACAGCTTATAATCTACATGTTTATGTTGCCTCAGTCTCACCTTAAACCTCTGGACAATCTCTCCTAGAATCATCATGTACCTTAGGACCAAATGGACTCTCAAGGAACTCCACAGTATAAATACCATGATGCAGAGCAATAGTTCCCCAGCACAATCTTCTGAATGTAACATCAGATAGGAGAAGAACCATTTGGACAGCAATGCTTCCAGCTTCTGACCCTGTGAAATGATCCAGAGCACTGGACTGTGGGGTTGACACAATGATCTGAGCCATTTACCAAGCTAATTTTGGAGCTCTCCTCGGGAGCAAGAAACAAATGTTAGACTTCTGCTGGTGCTGTTAGGTTCTTCTGCCACTGAGCTATGGACACCTGCTCAATATTCAAGCCTTACATATAACACTCACCCACATAACACTTACAGCAATAGCTCTGTAACATACCAAAGCTTAAGCTCATAAAAAGGAGCATTCCTTTCCACATGCGCTTTCAGTGGCAACCACAGAAAATCTGTTAAAAACGTTATAAATGTTGTTAAATCATGGGCTGCAAAACGTCTAAATGGCCTGCTTAAAAGCAATTCATTTCCCCCTGAGTGTTCTCTTGGCAAGCTTATGTTGGGGATAGGGGATTAGTTTTTAAAAGGCCCATTTAACGACGTGATTTAAAATATAGGCAGTGATCCTAAGAAATCCTTAAGTTATTTCACCTCGCATCCACCATGTCTGCCTTCCTATGGCCTCTGTTGCTTTTCTTTTGAAACTCACAACTTGGTTTTTGAAAGCAGATTATGTTGAAGATGGACCAAAATGAGGTCTTCCTTACACTTATGTGGGGTTTTCTTCCACTTTCATGTAGGTGGCCATGGGTAATAGATACAGTGCCATATTCTCTCTCTGTTGCCATGTTACATCTCCTGTCCACACAAATATAATGCAAACAGTGAATGCGATGACCACTAAAATTTCCCTAATTGTTTGGGAAGCTGAACCAATGAAGCTACAAATCTGTGTACTTCTTAATCTTCATACATTACATATTCATCCTGCTCACATTTACTTGTCCTTTTTATCATATAGGACTTCCACCACTCTCCCTTCTCCTCTTTTAGAACCTGGAAGGTGACCAAAGGTGCTCTCTTCAACCAACTGCTGTGTACATTCATACCTCCTCTTTTAGAACCTGGAAGGTGACCAAAGGTGCTCTCTTCAACCAACTGCTGTTTACATTCATACATCTCTTACTGCTACTGCCCATTATCTCCATGTTTCTCAAACTCAGAAAGAACATTCTCTCTTTTTATAGTAACAAAAATGCTTGGTTTCCCCTTTCATAATCTTCTACTCTGTCATATGTATGCACATGCACTAGCTGGGAAAGAAGTCTGTGGACTGGAAGGAGGAGGGAGGAATGCGTATGAAAAGGGAATTACAAGCTAGACAATTTCAACAACAGCCCATCCAGCACTTCCAATGTAACTACATGGGACTGAGCTCTGTGATCAGATCCCCTGTCTCTTTAATTTCAGTCAATAACAGTGAAGAGGAAGAGCAAATGGAATCCCATATTCCTTCCTTCTCTGGCCATTTGAAAGCACTAACTGGAAAAGTACAGCAACCACCTACAAATAAAAAGGGAACATGACAAAATATACACCATGGACTTTTTGAATGTCAAAGTAGGAAGTTTTGTGTAGGCGCTACCGGGAAAGGAATCATGAAGGGGAAGAAGGGAAGGTGCTGGTTGAGATAATTAGTGACCTGTACAAAGTCCACCTCCTAGCTGTTGGAGAAAGTACTACCAGAGTACTCCATGTCAGTTATAATGCTCTATTAATGAAATTGATACTAAATACATCACACAAAAATGAAGTCAATAGAATTTTATCTACCTCACTAGGTTGCTGTTATTTATTTATAATTTATTTAGGAGATTTCTGTGCCACCTCAGAGTCCTGCTCTAGGTGCCTTACAACTAAAAGAATAAGTTAACAATCATAAAAACAAGCCATTAAATCTGTAGGAGTCCTACTGTATATGAAAGTGCTCCTAAAATGCACTGAAAAGAAATATATGATATTAAATTTAAAACAGTAAGTACTGCTCTTGAGTTCATTTCTGTTGTTTCCTGGATTACAGTTTCCTGGATTAGGGAGCAGCCTTCTCTTTAAAGTATCCCCTCTGGAACATATGACTGCTTTTTCTCTTTAGATCAACCATTCCTGTTCCATTTGAATGAATCATAGAACCACAGACAAAGGCCACAAGAAACCTAACACATGATGGAGTCTTCTGTGGAAAAAAGTTTACTTCAGATGTGGCACTGTGATGCCAAAAATCACAAATAATGCCCATATGAAAAAGAAAACAAAGCCTGAATATATTTGACTAGAAAAGGTATATTTATTGAATTTTGTAATAAGAAATCACAAATAGATGTAGTTAGAATTTGTATGATGAGGTGGGGGGGGGAGAATTCAAGTTTCTGTGGTTTGGACAGTATAGACATGATAATAATGAAATTGCATCAGGAGGATTGTTTGGCTATGTTGTTTTAACAATAAATTATCTGAACCTCATAGAATATAAATAATAGATTATTATTTATTTATATTTATATGCTACCTATCCAGAGACATGCTCATGGTAGCTTACAACTAACATAATTAGAGAATACAATAATTAAATTAAAACCAATGCCATTAAACAAGCCATTAAAAAACAACCTGATGCCATTAAAAGAAGTCAGGGCATAACAAAAATGTAAAACACACACTGGATTAGTATGCACAGAGAGCAGCTGAAAATGATATAGATAAAATGGCCAGAAACAGCCCATAAAATGTTTAAAACCTGCATAAAAAAGGAATGTTTTAGCCTGGTACTGAAAAGAAAAGTAAGTAGATGGCAGGTATGCACAGGGCAAGCCCAAAAACTCCTGGCTCCCTAGGCCAAAAAAGTTTTGTCCCCAGACTTTGGATGGACTTTAATGTACCTGTTTAGTGCTTCTGACCCCCAGAAGATATACAACACCCATGGGCAGCTGAAGTGCTTCCCAAAAAAGCCACACAGTAAACCAGAAAGATTATGGGGAGAACTGCCAGGTCACTGTGTATAGTGAAATTCTCTCAAAGAAGGATGTGAAGAAGCTTGTACAGTTCATTTTCATGCTTCCTTCATTTCTGTTTGTTCTGTCACTAAATCATTGAACTTGGAACGAAGGGAATTCTTATGCAAACCTCATCCGTTTTTTAAAACATCCCATTTTTCCAAATGACAGCTTCATTCATCTCATCTTTAATATTATAAAGGAAATGAATGCATGTTCAATTATCACCATGAAAGATGAATTCCCACCTTTACCACTCCATTCCCTACATGTCTATTTCACAGAGCAATCACTGGAGAACAGTAGTGTCAAGGTGGGTATAAGAACACAAAGGAATGGTATGTATTCTAATTAGCAGTTTCTAAAATGAAATTGTGAGGTGAGATTGCATCAAGGGGGGAAAGTGCTGGACAGAGGCAAAGAAGCCAAATACAGATTTGCTATGCTTCCCTGATAGCACCATAATTGTTCCAAGAGATCCCATGCAGGGTTGGATGTTCATTTCCAGGCATGGCTACATTTGTTATATTGGTAAGTACCACACTCCAAATGTACCCCAAGTAGCCTACTGTGTGGGAGCATTAATCGAAAACCTGGACTATAGGGAAATGTGTGAAGCAAATATTTCTTTATTTTATTTTTCTGCTGGCTAAAGGTATGAGCAATATAAAGCTACATCATCATTTAAACCAAAGCACACCTAGCACTGTGTGAGTTTATGGACAAAGAATCCTATTGAATAGTTTAATTCTCTACTATTTGTTTACTTTTTTCAAAGTTTGATGATCTTTAGTATTGTGATAAGAATTGTCTTCCCAGATCACACTATTCAGTCTAGTCCACATTCTGCCCCCAGTAGTAAACAACCAATTACTTCTTAGGGCCAAACTAGATGTTAAATGGTTTCTGGGTTCCTTTTCAGGATCTCTGATTTGTATTTTAACTTATGTCTGTTTCTACATATGCCATTTCTCTTCCCATGTCCTCCCAGATCTCTTTGATTGTAGATCCGTGTGATCCTGTATCAGGTTACGTGTACACATTAGTTGATCCTACTGCGCAACACACACATCCCATCTTCATCCCTGATGCCCACTACCTGTGTTAGTGAAATGGCACAGGTATGCAAATCCTTTCCTTAAAAAAGGAAACAGTTTCCCTTCAGCAGCAGGATAATGACACTGAGCTCTATGGCAAACTCAAAGTCTCTTTCTCAGGAAACACTACCTTGTTGCTATCAACAGCAATATAAAATAAAATGAAGTACCCTAGGAAGGCCTGCAGTCACTCTGGAACATTTGCAGCAGCTGTGGGAACATAAGAACACATCTCCAGTCATCCCAATGTGAAATCACATGAAAGAATAAGGTACTTGTGCATGAACCTGGAGAACATCAAATGTATTTTGGCCCTTAGAAGTGCATAAGTAGGTTGTATTGGTGGTAGCAATCCCTGGCTTTTGTTCCTAGTATCTGGAAATCGGCTTATTTCTTTTGCATTTGGTTCTTCTAACTATCCTGGTTAGTAGCACTGGCAGAGTTATCTAGCATGAATTAGCCTAAAATTTCTTAAAATCTGTATAAATTAGTGACCATCAATACATCTTCCAGAACTGGATTGCATACCATAATCATGTGGTATATAAGCAAATACCAATTTCCTGACCTTTTGCAAATCATTTTCTTTGGATGATCCATGAACTAATACTGCATAAGGAGGAATACCAAAATAATTGTTATTCACAGGATTTTAATTTTTGATTGGACTGAGTAGAATTCACCAGACCTGTTGACTCTGTAATGTTTCCTTGCACATCAAGAACAGGGTACTCAACTATCCTGTCAACCAAAGAAGCTCATCTGGTGGGTACCCGAGAGAGTGGCTGCCCCATGATTATAAAACAACTCCCCAGGGAAGTGCACCTGGCCCCCTCACTCTCAATGTTTAGGAGGCAGTTTTATTCATGGTGGCATTTGATTAGTTCTTCTGCCTACTGGCAGTTTTAGCTTATTGGTTTTAACTAGTAGCTGATTGTATTTTATGGTATTTTAAAATATTATTATTATTATTAATGTTGTAAGCCACTTGGAGTTCCTATATGGTATAAAGCCAGCTAATATAAAATATATATACCCATGTTCCTGCTCTTAGGATTACGCAGCAGAGACAGATATGTTCAAAATACCACCCATTCATTAGCAAGAAGATACAGGGAAGGGAATGCCTGGTTTCTGGAAAAGGGAGCTCATGCTGTTCTCAATTCTAGCTTAAAAAACAGGATCAGGAACTCCACCCCATGGGGGGGGGGGTGACACACATGAATATCAGAGGGGGGAACAGATTATTCCATTGTGATGCCTACAATAAATATAGCACAGATTTTGTGGGTATATCTATTTCTTGTAAGAGTTCTCATTTCCTGGGCATTCCACTTTTTTGACATAGAGACCAATACTGGATTGGACCTTCTGACTCCATTCTCCTAATGGCATCACCTTCTGTCAACACAAGGAGCCTTGTGACAGCGGAGAGCCCCTTGCACCACCAGAATGCTCTACAGTTAGAGGAATGACCTCATAGTAGCCATAGTAGCCAGCACACTATCTGGACAATAACCTGTCTTTCCTCTAAATTGATTTTTCATTGCTCCTCCAAATTTCTGATATGCCATCTACGAAGAAAGCTCAATCACTGCCAAGTACTCAGGTTTCAGCCTTACAGGATTATGTTCTATGAAGCTTAATGTAGAGGACAACTTGTCAGCTTTTATTGTTCTTCTTGTCTGTTGTTTTTAATTTGAGGAAACTGTTGATAAAACCATCATTTTCCAGTGATGTTTTGTTTAGATTTTTGTCTTTCCCCTACATCATTTATAAACCACATTTTACAAATGCCTGGTAGCTGTACATCAAGCTGCTCATACAATAAATTGCAGCTTTTATACAATACTTCCTATTTCTATTTCAGAAATAACTGCACACATTACTTATACTGTAATTTCATCCAGACTTTCATATTCAAAAATCTCCGTTATTATATTTCTTGTACTTCTGTGCAGGAAATGGTAGCATGTATTTCAGCTGTCAGCCTAGCAAAACCAATTTCTTGCATAATGTTATTTATAAATGAAGTTGCACATTCTTTTAATTTATATTTTCAAGTGTCTTTTCTAAAACTCTATGATCCCAATTCCTGCTTATGAAAAAGTGTGACTGATCCAGAAAAAAATGATTGCATAAAATTTCCTTTAGTATCTACATACATGGTTATATTCATATGTTTCCATTGTACTGCTAGTTCTCATTATTCAGCTCATTCATACAACCAGGTATGCAGGTGCATAATGTGCAAGAGACAGTGTGGACCAGCCTTCTGCCAGCAAGATGGAGACCCTTTAATTACAGTTGCTGCAAAAATTATGACCATAATCTCAGAAATGACTCAGAGTTCCCCCCATATACAGGCTGATTCTTTCGTTTCCTGACTGTGTGCTAGTGTATGTGTGGAGTAATTTCTGGTGGGCATTTGTGTGTGTGTGTGTGTGTGTGTGTGTGCGCTTGCATGCCTGGAAGTCATGGGGACTTCTGGCAACCCCTAGTAGGGTACTCCTTGGAGGTCTCCCTTCCAATTACTTGCCAGGGTTGGCCCTGCGTAGCTTCCAAGATCGGGCTTGCCTGAGCTAAATGTGTGGAATAATTTAACATTGTGAAACAACTTCAACTCAGGCAGACTGTCAAATTTTCAAAATTTTTAAAAATAAAGCTTGTAGTGCTTTATGTGAGCTCATCACTCGATCCACTACCCAAAGGTTGCCCCTTGCATGGGTAGGAAAATCCACACAAGATTTCATAGTCACGGTTACCACTTAGGGTTCTTCAAACCCAAAGGAATCTCTAGACTTGCAGGTGGAGGGAACATTTTTTGAAACCAATAATCTTGGTAAAGCAAAATGTTAGAAACCTAAATGCTGCAGCAATGCAAAATGGCACACAGAAATGTAGCTGCCACCAGCATGAAGGAGAAGGTAGCAACAGTCAACAAAAGTAACCTGGAGCCTGTAGTGAGAGAGAAGGGGGCACAGACAGTGGCAAAAAAGGAGAAGGAAAAGGGGCCTTTTGTAGTCAACAGTGCTGGACCAATGAATAAATCATCTCTGTATATTTCCTATGGGCAGGGTTGGTACTTATCTATCACCTTCTGTCAGCATTTAACTTTTCAGTTACTTGACGTTTGAGATTTATACGATAAAACATCTCTTCATAAAGGCATTCAGTGGCAACATTGGTATAAAGGGCATATACTGTGTGCCTTTGGTTGGAATCATAGAACCACTTCTGATACTACGATAAGAAGTGAAACGGGAAATGCGTGATTTTGCTTCTGCATTTTATACGTCTCACTACATGGGGGGTATTTCCATTTCAGGGGAATGCATATTTGGAGCACAACTCTCTGTCAGGAGGGATAAAACAACTTCCCCTCCCTTCCCATATTAGAGCATAAGCTCAAAACAGGTAACTCATCACACTCTTTACTTATTTCACCATTTAATGTCTAAAATAGTCCACCAACTTACAGAGCTGGAAGGAGTTCAGAAGGAATCAAATCCAGCTGCCCAGCTAAAGGCAAGATCAATCAGCTCCTTTCACCCAATAAAACTACACATACAGCCTAGGGCTTCAGAGTGCCACGAGTGCTGTGAGACAGAAAGGTACCTACGGAGCAGCCTGACTCAAACAAAACAGTTAAATCATGTATCAGGGAAGTGATTAATGCATCATGACAATTTGATCCAGAACAAGCTAGTATAATAGGTGAATATAACATTAATAATAATATTATTCTGCTAAATATCTTCATATGGTCTTTCTTAAAGGCAGATAATTGTTCAGAATTCATAGGCAGAAACACATAAAATAAATAAGAGTTCTATGGGCTTAATTTTTCTGGCTCTCCATTCTTTTAAAAAGCTGGTTACACTACTAGGAAAAATAACCCAGTTGCAATCAATGTTCCCTCTAAGCTGTGGAGTCTTGTGAGCAAAAGTTCTGCTTTGTGAGCTGCTGGCATTAAAGTTGTGAGCAAGCAATTTGGCTGCTGCATGAATTAGTTTGCTCTGGAGCCCTCCTTCCTGAGTCAAGACAAGAATGTGTGATCCAGCGGCTAAAAAACTATGAGCTAACTCACACTAACTCAGCTTAGAGGGAACACTGGTTGCAATCATATACAAACAGAATGTCTGCTATAGCAAGGGCCTATGCACCACTTGCCTCCGTGTATGTGGGCTCCTGTACAGTGTGGCAGCTGGGGATGCTTTGTCCCTGGCAAATAGCTTGAGTTTCCATCCTCAAGGTAGTGTCCTTGATTCATTGGGATCTTCCTCTGAAGACTCCAAGTCTTAGTTGCTAAGCTGGTTGGTGGGGGTCATGGTGGTCACTTTTCATGCAGTGTGAAGGCAACTTTCAGATTTCATGAAAAGCAGAAGTGATGGGGCATGCCAGAACTACTTCCCCATCACTGACATCATCACTCACTAGAACGCCATCTATATCATGCTTGAACATTTGGTGGAGCAGTAGAGCACCCTGAATGAGTTGTCCGGGGTCCTTGACATCGTTGAAATGGAGGACCAGTCAGTGCTGAACAGTAGTAGCTGACGCTCTCCCAGACAGTGTTCATCTTTAAGCCCTTTAAGGATTTCACCAAGGCACTCTGCAGTGACACATGTAGCTTGGGTCATGTCATTTCCATGGTGCAGGAGCTTCTGGGGAAGATAGAGTAGTGTTTGGCTGACCCAAGGTCACACCATTCACCACTTCTTCTAGCAGTGTGCATGCTGGTGAAGAGATTGCAAGGGGGCAACAAGTCCCAACTGCAGCCTCTTACCACTGAGAGGGTCTACATGCTGGTAAATGACCACGTGTGACCCACACTTAGAGGGCATTGTCAGTCTGGAAGCCAATGATCTCACCTTCTGGAGAGACGCTGTCTTCAAGGAGGTGCATGATCTGCAGGCCAGTAGCGGCATGCTCCCTATCAGGAAGAAGGGGAAAGGTAATGGCCTAGCCCTTTGTCTTCCTTGCCCAGGGGAAGATCCCCCATCACCACTGCCTTGTATGCTTTCTTTCTGAATTCTGTTGGGGACACATAGCTCCAATAGGAACTAGAGGCACAGCAGAGAGGATCAGGCACAGGAAATTGTGAGGGTCTACTTAGCTGAGTGCTTCAAGTTGCCTAGGACCAATCCTTTCAGTTACTAGGCCAGGAAAGAGACAGTATGGCTGGACCTGTCTCTTTGTGGCTCAGTAGCTGCTCTCCTGCCTTCCAACAATCATGCAGAGAGAACAGGGTTTTGCACTTTCCTTTCATACCCTTAGAAGATCTTTGATATACAGATCTTGAGCAGCAGAAGACACTTGCTTCTTATTTTTGTTGTTGCAATGTCTAAAAGAACTGAAACAAATTTTGCAGTTGCTAGAATAAGCTTAGGATCCTTATTGCTGAGCAAAAGAGCGAGGATTTCCAGATCAAAGAACCTGCATTCAAGTAGGGCACGGAAGGACGTATCTATCCTATTAAGGCCACAAGGGCAGATTCCGTCAGAATAGGGCCTATTCAAAAATCTCCCCTGTAAATCCATTGTAGGAATAATATTCAATCTTGCTAACAAAAAAGCTCTACAGTAATGTGGGATGGTAAGATAGTACATATAGGGGGTAAAGATCTTAGGAAAGAAAGACCAAAAGATAGGGGAGTGAGCAAACTTTGTGGGCTCTCAGGATCAGGCTACTATAGGCTGCGGTCACACATGCCAGTTGAAGCAGAGGGGAAGTAAGGCTATTTACTCCGGAGGAATTTGAGCTGCAAGCTCACACATTTCTTTGTAGCTGTGGGCTTAGCCCGTCACTGTGGGATCAGACGCACCCGCAGGAGAGTTGTCTCTTTTTTTGGCTGTTTGTCTCCCATGTGCATAAACAAGGAATCACACCTCTGCACTGAGGGTCCCCTATGTAGTATGCGATGATGCACATACTGCGAGGGGGGGGGGAATGGCACCAAGCTGGGATGGAATGTTCAGACCATCCTGACGGCATGAGAGCATGTTTGCAAGATCAGACAGGGCTCTGTCCATGGCCCGTCAGAACCCATTAGAGCCAGACTTTCCCAGTGTCTTTTAACTCCGCTTCTGTGGTGGAGCAACATGGGTTGCCGATGACTGCAGGATGCTTCCCAGATGTTGCTGTCTGACCACAACCTTTAGATCCATCAGGCATTTGCACCTATGTTGGGTCTAAAGGCGCTTGTGATCGCAGCCATAATCGATTTCTAGGACACGCTTTTTGATCACAGAAAATGCTTTGGATTTGCCCATCTAAAAATATCATTGGCCCCTGTCACACGGGCAGGAAACTGCAGAGGAGAAGTGTGGCTGTTTGCCCCGGGGCAAACTAACATGCAGTAAAACGATCAGACCTACTGTGGAGGTTCTGTGGAGGTACTGTGGAGGTTCCATGGCAAGGGAGAGGTGCCGATCACAACACACGCCTGCGCGCAATGAAGAAGCGCGCGGCGCGGCGAACTGGTTTTCTTTTTTTGTGTACACTACGAATGCGCATGCTCCGTTGGGTGCGTGTGCGCATCCATGGAGACGTGGGGAAAAAAAAACCCTTTTCCGCAAGGGGACATGGGCGGGCGCCGGATACCACCGGAAACGCGATCAGACGCCCGCCCTTGCCCCGCAGTTTCTGGAAACTAGTACCTCCAAGGTACTAGTTTTTTGCTGCGCTTTTTCGGCAGGAAGCCTCAGTTGTGCCACGGAAGCACTACGCTTCCCAGATGTGCTGGTGAGATCGCGACGGGAAACTCCGCTTGTCTTCCGTATCTCTTGCGTGGCTAATGTTGCGTGTGACCGCAGCCATTAATCAACATTCCAACTATCATCAGTTTCTCATCCAGGGCTTTCATCCAAGTTGATTTATGGGTATCTCAATTTAGAGTGGCTAACAAACCATCTTCGGCACAGAGCTGTTTTAATCTTGGTTTAAAAGCAGAAAGCCATGCTCTGGCTTCTAAGGAAATCTCTCCGAATTCTGCCCACAATACAATGTTTGATACACAGCAGGGAATAATCAGTATTTAGGGTTTTGCACTGTTGAGCAGTTGGTCTTCTTCAAGGTCAACTCAGCACTTTCCAAATTCCCAAGCCTGGACTATGACAGTGACCAGGCAAGTGGCACATGGCAGCTTATGCCACTTGACTGCAAGCTTCCTGATTTGCTTGGGAAAATAGGGGACAATTCTTCCATAATTTGAGGATGCAAATCATTCATGAATATGTGTCATTCCTATGAATTTCTTCAAGTGCTTTTTGCTAGAACATGATTACACTCCACCCAATACTCATGCATGGACCTCCATTTGAGGACTATCACATTGTTATTCCCCAGAGACTCATAGTTCTTCACTTCACTTCACTTCACATTTAAATTAGTGCTTGCTTCTCAAGTATGAAGAAGAATATCCCAAATACCATTTCATGAGCCATGACTGGCATCATTGGCTAAAAATATCTGTTTTTCAGGAGGGAAATTAATTCCCCAAAAAGAGGAAAAAAATTAAATTTCTGTATCACCAAATGTAATTTTTATATTTAGTTGTAATTTATTAGCCTTGTTCCTACTAGGGTTGCCAAGTGACTTACTTTTAAAAGTGGGGGAGAGTTGGTCTTTGCGCGCACGTGCTATGATGATGTCACCCAGAAGTGACATTATCACATTGGGCACGTCGCAGGCTGACGCTCTAGCAATCAGCCTGGAAACTCTATGGTACCATAGAGTTTTCAGGCTGATTGCTAGAGCGTCAGCCGGTGACATGCCCAACGTGATGATGTTACCTCCGGGTGACATCGTTGCGCCAGCACATCGGCCCAAACCAGGCACGTTGGGGGTGGAGTTCCCCCCACCGGCCTTTTCTGGACCAGCAGATTGGGGACCCTTTGAGCGGGGGAACCTCCACCCTCCCGGGGGACCTGGCAGCCCTAGTTCCTACCAGAAAATGTCCCCTCTGTAGTAAAGTGAATTATTAAATGAAACACATATTGCTTTCTTTAAGGTATTCAAACCACAGAAATATTGATCCTCTGTGGCATATGACTGTCTATAATTTGGTTCATACTGAAAATAATCTCAATAGTTGCACATGTCACTTCAAAAGTTCACATGGAGGGTGCACCTTATAAATAGCAGAGGCTGCTGCCACACACGCTAAGTAATCCACTTTCAATCCACTTTCAGTGCACTTTCAAAGTGGAGTTTTACTGTGTGAACTGGCAAAATCCACTTTGAAAGTGCACTGAAAGTGGATTGAAAGTGGATTACTTAGCGTGTGTGGCAGCAGCCTTAAATAAACAAACTGCTCTGCATAGCTTTGTTTTCTGCCTTATTTTTGTCTGTAGTTATGTACGGCTGTCTAAGTACCAGTTCCTCCAGAGTGTGGTTGCCTTCCTGTTCTGCCCACCACTAAGAGGATTATAATAATGTATCATTATTAAATCCCTGTGGGTGTACATTTGACTTTCACTTAAATCACTTGCATTTATGTAGCAGAGGGCAATGAATTGAAACATTAGCTTTCAATGTCTTCTATACTCTAAGGACTCTCTGAAGGACTGTGAACAATAACACTTGCCAGGTGCAGATTGTTTAAGGCAAGAGCCCTACTTCTGGAACAAAAGATATATTCTATTATCTCAAAATGCAACTGGTGGGTGTTTGTTCCTTAGCTGCTTCTGGTTGTCTTTACATTCTTTGTGTTTTAAAGCCTGGGACTGGCAACAGATGCTGTTTGGTAGAGTACATCCGTATGGAACTGTCGATTTAGCTCATGGTAAAGCCTGCCTACTGCTTTAAGGCTGCTTTGCAAAACTTAATTTTCTGGAGATACAATGAGTTTTGGCCATTGTCATTCTGCACACAGAAATATTAGCAGCACAGTGGTGTTCCTCAGGTCTTCATAAGTAGTATTCATCCTCTAAAACCATACTGATTTTGAGAGGAACTTAGGTATGGCCCAATTATTCTTTTTATCAATGCCTTGCTATTTTGTTTTTACAAAGTGCAGCTACTGAAAAGGGAGGGCAACATGGGGAAGAGGCTTTTAACTCTTTCTCCTCATCCTGTTTTCCTGCGAAATCCTGTTTTCCTGCGAAAATTGCCAATTTTAAGCAGCTTTATTCCCCACTAGAGAAAACTTATGGGTACCTCCTTTAGATTGCTACACTATGTAAAAAAAAGAAGAAAAACCAGTGGTGAAAGGGATCCTAGAGTTAGAACGTGTAGTTCCACTCTAAGGCTGTATGATCTAAGCATGCTTAATTTGGTTGGAAGTAAATTGCATTAAATTCAAAGAGAAACTAGGAGAAACATAATGGCCTTGAGAATTTGGAGAAAGCTTTTATTACTGAAAGTTTTGTTCCCACAGTTCATTTCAAATTACAGTAAGCTGTGGTAAGGAAATCCAGGTATTCAGCTTCTTTTTTCTTGTGTGGGAGTGTCTGGTGATTCTAACACTTACCAGTATTAATTTGCTACCCTGCAACAAAGGTGAAGCAGAGACTTCCTATGTTTTGGGGTAGTTTTTCTAGTTAGTGTCTGTGGACAAGTTAAAAAATAAACACCCAGAGAACCACCAGTGTTTCCTTCTGCAGCATCCACCCAATTCCCTTAAGAGTCTCATTTGAGGTAAAAAAAATTGCACAAAAATAGACAAATGAGAAATGAAAGAAGAGGCTGCCCTGAGATATTGTTATGGAGGAAAATTTATAGCAAAGATACAAATGAGATCTTCCTCACAGAACAATCTCCTTGAAATTACATCCTCGAAGTAATCCTAAATTGTGCCAGAAGGAAAATGACTTCAGTTCAGCACTGCCCTGCTTGAAGGACTATGAGCAAGATTTAAAGCAAAAGACATTCTCAGCTAGTTGTACACCTTTCCTGAAATATGTTTATGTGTAAAGCTGAAGCCACAAGCTGAGATAATATAAACCTCACTTTACACTGCTTCTCCAGGAATGAAAAATCAGTTACTTATATCCTCAAGTATCCAATCTTTGAAGTATATGCACAACTGAGTAAGAGCACACCATGGTTAGGGGCCAAAATGCTTTAGGAAAGGGTGGCCATTTCCTCCTGCCTAATTTTTCAAATACTGATCTTTCCTTCCTAGGTCTCACAAAGATATTTCGCACTTCACTACGTTTTGTGCCTAACTCCTCTGTGTCTGCAATGACTACAACCAGTCAGCTTCCTCTTAGTGGCGCAAGGTCAAAGAACTATTAAGGCAAACTGCCACAATTATTTGAAACCACCAAACTGTGTAAATAATGTGCCAGTATTGTAAATCATTGAAGAATGGATGTGTCCGCTGAGACATTTTGAAATTCCCATGCCTTTCTTCTACGCTAGCTGATTGACATATTGCAGGTGAAACCCTGTACTGAATCTTACATGTTGTTTTCACAGAACGGTTCTGTACGAACAGCTGCCTAGTGAATTCCTCAAATGATTGAGATTGCCTGAAATACTTTTTGGTAAGGGTTTCCTGTGTTTTGAATAGGTGGGTTCTGTGACAGAACTTTGGTGCATCAGTACAAGCAAAAAGATTGATCCATCTGACACCAGCATATCTCAGGCCCCGTTCACACTTACCTATTTGGTCCGGGAGCGGGACAGTTCGGGGGCGGTTCAAACCGGCGCGATCACACCGCAACATCTGGGAAGCGCCGTGAAACCGTCCCCGAACTGTCTCTTCTAGTGGAAACCGCACCGCAAACTGAACCACCGATCTCGGTGGTTCAAGTGGATGCAGCGCCTCTTCCCGGCCGTCTGATCGCCGGCGCAAGGACGCGCCGGCACAACCCCGGGCCGGAGACGAACTGCGCATGCTCAGGCATGCGCAGTTCGGCCGGCTCCCGGTTAGAGCCGTCTTTTCTCTCCGGCGTTTGATTGCGCCGGGGAGAAAAGGCGGCTCGGCCGGGGGATCCGTGGGATCCCGCCGAGCCGTATCAACGTTGGCGCGGCTTTTAAAAGCTGCGCTTTAAAGGGCTTTTCCCCTGCCGTGTGGCAGGGGCCTCAGAGAAAACGTCCTTATACAATTCCTTCCTTACCACGGTATCAGGTAAAATGGTTCAGTGGGCAAAAGAGATTAGTGTTTTCATTGTCACCTTTCTGTGACAGCTCCATAACTCGGGAATCATCAGATAGAGATGGTTCATATGAACACATGAAGCTTCCTTATACTGAGTCAGATTATTGGTCTATTGGTATATTCTAATTGGCTACAGCTCTCCAGTGTCTCAGGGTCTCTTTCATATGACTACTTGATCCTTTGAATTGGAACTGGAACTGGAACTGCTGGTGGTTGAATTGGAACTGCTGGTGGTTGAATCAAAGACCTTCTGCAGGCCAAGCAAATGTAGTACTTTGAACCACAGCACCTTCCTTACATGTGAATCCTGTTGAAGATTCTCAGAACTTTGCATGTCTTATTTAAGTCAGAGTTTGGGAATTTGAACTATTAAAATGGATCAAATAGTGCTACATATTAAGAAGAAACTGAAATTGTGCTGCTAATATTGCCATAAAAACTAGCTGTTTTATGGCAATATATTTTATGATGGTTTCAGTAAGCCTCAAACAATGCAGAGTAGAAATGTTTTTTTAAAATAGGATCTCAGGTAATAAATGCAGCCAGGGTTCTGAGCATGATATAGGCAACTCTCCAGACTTTGGGAGTCGCTTGTGTTTCAAGATCATCTAATAAATGAACCAGTAAGCTGCACAAGTTCTTTCCCACAGAAAAGGTTTCCTACTTATAAGTCAGGGGAGGGGTCCATTCACCTACACAGAATGGCTGCCCCCAGACCTTTCCCTCAGTATCTTTTTTCTCCCAAGAACTTCCTGCATGCTTTGTCCTGCAGTCAAACATTACAAGGGTGAGTGGTTGGCTGAGCATCATAGGGTGTGACCAAGTCTGTGCTGTTGCTAACAAGGTAGTTGAGAAACCTTGAGAAGATAATGGAGTTTGATACAGCTGGCTAACAGTGGCCCATCGGTGATGACACAGAAGGATCTAGTGGTCCCAGAGCTGCTTTAAGCAATGGGGGAAAGGGTGAATGGCTCAGGGCTCACCACCAACACAGACTCACTGCCAGGCCTGTAATAAAGCACCCTCCTTTTCTCTAACCAAAAGTGCTGCCACCACCTCCCTTTACATGCCACATACTTGCTTCCATGCCCACTGTTAGTGGACAAATGGCAAGCCTGTAGGACCTGGGAGACCCAGGTTCAAGTCCCCATTCTGCCATGGAAGCTCACAGCCTAACTTACCTTTTAGGGTTGTATTTGTGAGAATAAAATGGAGTAGGGGGGAGAACAACATTGTAAGCATTTTTTGGATGGGGAGAAAAGTGGGGCATAAATATCTAAACAAATAAATAGTTTATAAAATTGCATGGTAATTTCTTACAAGCAAGGTTAACCAAACGATACCACTTTATTGAGGATCCACCATTACCTTTGTGCAGGTCTGATGATCTACCAGATTCCTGTGTTCTGAAGGATTAAGTTCTACACTAGCTGCAGACTGAATTGGAGACTGACACTGAACTGGAAGTGCCTAGTAACTATTAGATAATTTTACATTTCTATCTCTATTGTGAAACTGAACTGAAAAATTATGAACCTTTTATATAAGCCTGTGTTGCCTGGGGCTTTCTGGCCTGTAATGTATTCATTACATTGCCCATTTCTGTTAGTGAACATGATAATAGAATTTTGACAAATAGCATTCAGTAGATAATGTGACTTGTACAAATGAAGCAATCATTATTTCTTCAAGATGATAATTCCCAGAATTTACAAGACAGTTTGTCAACTGCAGTCACAATAGCATAGAATTGTTATTGCTAAAGAGTTCAGTGATTCAACTGTACTAAAATGTACTTTTGAAGTGACCATTTCCATTTATACATAGTCATTATAATTCTAATACTTAAAGCACTAGCGTTGCCTTTTCTCTGAGGCAGAGAATGGTGTATTTATATGGCAGATTCTTTACAACTATTATTTTTAGGCTTAGGGCATAAAATTACTAAAGGGGGGGAGTTTTTCTGTGCCTTTTTATCAAATGCAGTTGTTGAGGAAATCCCATCTGCCAAAAAGAGTTACCCAAGATGTGTGTTTGAATTCTGATTTCCAATGCTTGTAGCTTATAATACCAGCCATGAAGAACAGCTCCACCATCTAAATTGCAAATTGGTTCTAAATTATCCACAGACATTTCCACATGTAGGTTCTCAGTTTCTTCCTGAACACATAAAACAAGGTCTCTGGTTATTGCTTCTTAGAAAGATCCATTTTGCAATCAGTAATGTCTTGCTGTACCACACCATGCCTTCAACCACTATAACACAGTTAGGTGGCATAGGCTGATATTGCACTGATGCACTGTGTTGTAGCAAGATTGTATGTCCAGTGACCCAATTTAATATAAATTTATCTTCCTTTTAACTTTTTCTGTCTGTCGGTGGGGGTCCCTTCAACATTTTCAGTATTATGGGGTTGTGTTCAATGCTCCCGCTAAGCTCCACAGTGTTTTGAGCAAAAATTCTACCTTGTGAGCAAAAAAAGCTAGCAGTGTTAAAGTTGTGAGCAAGTCTAAATGACTATTGCATAAATTAGTTTTTTAGAAGATTATTTCCATAACCTTGTAAAAATCTCAGAATGAATTCTTTTAAACAATATTTTAAGAATAATTTAAACATTATAAGAGAAAACAGAATCAAGTCAAATTTCATTACAGAAAATGTTGTCCTCTATGGGGGTATATCAGGCCTCCAGAGAACAGATCTTTCCCACTATATTGGTAGACCTGCTCTGGAGAACAGGTCTACCCACCCCTTTCCATTATATTTTTCTGGCCTCTAGAGAACAGGTCTACTTGCCTTGGTCCACTACATTGAGAGACCTGGCCTCAGACTGTCACCCTGCGCTGAGCCTTAGAAAACGCACCAGCTTTTGAGGGGGGGGGGACACTTGCAGTCTACTTTGTGTGGGGGGGGGGGTAGGGAAATATGACAACCAGCATTTACAGGTCAAATATAACAGAGGCTGAACAATCACTGTCAGACTCAAAGTTTGTCTGAACTCTGCCTAACCTAACAAACATGAAGTTGCTTAAGTATTATCAACCTGCCCAAACTACTTATTTAAATATTTATACCCCACTTTTCCCTGTGACTCAAGGCATCTTACAAATCATACTGAAAAGCATAATAGAGGTGTGCAAAAAAAAAATAGATTCCCCCCCTGCTCCATTATAGTCTATGGGGACCATTATAGTCAATGAGCCTATAGGTTGTAATGAAGAATCAATCTGGGGTATCTAGGGCTCTGAAGGGGCATAGAAGCACCAAATTTGCAGCATAGCTGCTGGTGCCTCTCATCAACCCTCCCCCCAAGGTTCAAAAAGATTGGACCAGGGGGTCCAATTTTATGGGCCCCAGAAGGAGGTGCCCCTATCCTCCATTCTCTCTCTCTCTCTCTCTCTCTCTCTCTCTCTTCTCTCTCTCTCTCTCTCTCTCTCTCTCTCTCTCTCTCTCTCTCTCAAATGCTATTTTCAAATGCATGGCTGCCTGTCTTTCCGTCCCTTCAGCTTGTGCCAAAATGTCTCCTGAGCCACTGATTCTTGCTAGTTCTTGTCAATGATTTGCAGCAGGTTTCTACTCAAGGAGAGCAAACAGGCCTTATCGATGTATCTCTCTCTCAAGCTTTTATCACAGTCTTAAAAGGGCAATTGACTTTTCCAGTATTTTTCAATTCCCCCTTCCTGCTTTGAGTCTTTAGAAAGGAATCCAATGGTTCAAAAGTTTTCTGGTCACAAGGAGAGTAGTTCAGTTTCTCCAAAATGATTTTTTCTTATAGTATAGTTTCTTGTGGTACAATTATGATACAATGCCAATATTTGTCTTGAAGCCCCCTTTTATTAAACCACTTTACTAATTAGTTATTCAAGCATAAATTAAAATCCCACTCCAAACTGGACACTTTGACAATTTTAGTTATTTCCAGCATGCAACAGTATGATGAAATAAAGCAGACCGATATGTCAAACATAATAAATTGAGCTTTCTTTCTTTCTTTTCTTTCATTCTTTTTTGAGTTAGCATCAGGCTTTTAGCGACCCAACATAATACTGAACAGACACTCCAAAATCTCAGGCATCCATTTCAAACTTTTAGATGCCCAAATGACCAAGTACCTGAAACGTTTCAAGCCCTGCATTAAAAAAGTCTTAATCTGACAGAGTAAATCTTAGCCACAGCACTAGTAACAAGAATTCAGTGCAGATACAAGTCTACAAGATAACCCATGGCACCATATATGAGCAACAGCATGGTTTATCAGTGATGAAAAGAGCTGTGCAGACCTTCAAATGTGCATAAGGGGTGAGGACCAAACTGGCTGACCATGGCCCCAGAATCCATGCATTCTCTTGTCTAGCTGGGAATCCTGTGCATATATGCATGCAAGCACTTAGACTCTCCAGCCTTCAGCTGACTGCATAAATAGGGACAGAGCCAGTGAGTACAATCTTGAGACCTTCCAAAACTTTTGTACATTTGCACATCCCAACACTGTAATCTTAATTGATCAAACTGACAAGCAGCAACAAGACAGATGTAATACAAGTGGTATTGTTTATATAGTGCTGGAGAAGACTCTTGAGCATCCCTTGGACTGCAAGGAGATCAAATCACTCAATCCGAAAAGAAATCAACCGTGACTGTTTCCTGGAAGGCCACATACTGAAGCTCAAACTTTGGCCACCAAATGAGAAGGGAGCACTCACTGGAGAAGCCCCTGATGCTGGGAAAGATTGAAGGTAAAAGAAGAAGAGGATGGCAAAGGATGAGGAGGTTAGACAGTGTTATCAATGCAATGAACATGAAGTTGAGCAAACCCTAGAGGTCAGTGGAAGGCAGGAGGGCCTGGTGTGATATGGTCCATGGGGTCATGAAGAGTCAGACTCGACTGTGTGACTGAACAACAATAACAATGGTTCATACAGAAGGGTAGCTATGTTAGGCTGTTGCATCAAAAAGAAACAGAAGTCTTGCGGCACCTTAAAGGCCACAAGTAAGCTTTCATAGGTTCTCATTCTTAGAAGTTTATGCTAGAATAAAAACTTTTTCAAATTTATTCAAGTTTAACAGCCCAAAGGTCATACACTATAAAAACAAATTAAAGAATTAAAAATCACAGTAAGACAAAAGTTTTCCACAGCACATCCACAATACAACTTTTGCAGAGGCTACTCAGAAGTAATCTTAATCTTGAAGTGTCAGGAAGGGCCGAAAACTTCAGTAGCCATTTCCTAAGAAATCTTTCTCTGGCTTAAAACTCTTTTAAAGTCTTTAAGGTGCCAGAAGACTTCCATTTAAATTAAAGAAATCAATTTTCACTCATTTATTTCCAGCAGTTACTCCTTCCAACATATTACCTCCAGTGAAAACTCTTTGGGAGGATTTATAATAACTTTACTGATTAAAAATTGTATCTCATTAACTTATTTCATGTTTGGAAATCTTTTAATGGAACATCATCTCAAGACAATGGCATTTGGGAAAGTTTCTCTGAAATTTTCTCTCTGTGTCAGTGTAAAATTACTGGAAGCTGCAGAGAAAACAGAAGTTGATGGATACTGTTAAAAGAAAAGGAGGTATAAAGTAGGATATAGAAATCATTTACCTAAATATCTTGTTTACCTTTCGGGTCTATTAAAATATTCCACACCATTTTAGAGCTTTTTTGACAGTCATTTGTTGCAAATACAACTTAGAACAAAACTGAATATACAGAACCCGTTCAGAACTATTCTTCAATCAAAACAGTACTCTCTTCTCAAAAATGGTATAAAGAAGAAATTTTTCTACCAACGGCTTGAGCGCTACTGTGAAGCCAAAATTGTCCAAGAAAATATCCATGGGATAGTTTAAGCTTCTGCTTCCACATATTATGATTAATGACCTGTTTTATGTAATCGAACATTTATTTTTATTAAATTACCTTTCTTTCTCTTTTAAAAGCTCTGTTAATTATCTCAGATGAGCAGTTCCTCTGTTGATTATTGTCAAGGATGTGAAACCACTTTAAACACTTTTAAATGCACATGATCTGTATTGCAGAACTTGATACTGATTATAGTTGTAGTTGATTTAGTGGCAATAGTTGATTGAATTGTCCTGGACAAATCATATTACATGATGAAACATAAAAATCAGTCCCTTTTAATCCCTCTGAGGTTCATTTAATGAAATCAGATCGTTCAAATATTTACTAAGCATTCGGATTTAGTATATGAAAAGAAATGTATCTAAATAGTATTCTGCTAGCACCAGAATAAGAACCCACAGAAATATTTTCTAATTGTACATCTACCACTGTGCTTTGCTGTCCCAGTACTAATCATTGCATATTTCCTCATGGAATAGCAAGGTCTACTTTCCCTCCCTTTAAATAGTGTCAGATTTGCACAGTGTGCACATTTGCATAACGTGCACATACATTCATATGACCAACCAAATATATTCAGTGTTGTATGATTGTGAAGTAGCCAGGCCCAGTTTCTAATAAAGGTAATCTCACGCACATGTTCTGCCTTCTTCAAACTTCATTGGGAGATGGGTCAACCTTCTTCTCTTTCCTGATGTCCCAGCAGCTGCTAAAGTCAAGGGAGTGGGAAGCCTGAAAAAAATAATGCTACTGTACGCTTGTTTTTGTTGAAATAAAAATTCCAATTTCTACAACCTGAGGAAAAGAGATCCTTGCCTTCTCATTTTTTGTCTAGTTCAGTTTATTGCGCAACATGAACTCAACGAAAACCTCTCATCATGAGTGTAACAGCACTTTCTTTTCAGACCACTCACAATCTGCTAAATCACTTACACTCTGTGTCATCTAACTGACAGGGGAGGTCAAGTGGATGAAATAACATAATATATAATTGCATCTGAAGAGTGTATTTGATTGATAGTTGTGACGCCAAAAGGAAAAATCCAAAGATTTCTCCCCTTACTTGACAGGATGAGTCATAGAATGCTTCATTGTGGAAGAAGGTTGACTGTACTTTACATGCAAACAGTATGCTGTTAATAAAGGAAACTGTCCAAGCAGGTTTTAGGAAAGGATTAAGTACCATTGATCACTGCCTAACACTTCATCAATTGGCATTTTCAGGTATTCAAGGCCCATTGAAAGCCCTTTATGTAGCCTTTCTTGATCTGGCTGCTGCTTTTGACTCGATTGATAGGTCCCGATTGTGGTCAAAGCTTGCAGACCTAAACATTGACAATCGCTTGTTATTTTTGTTCCAAGAGCTACATACAGATACGCATACACAGGTCAGAGTTGGAACTTCTGGCTCTCTAACTGACAGAATCCCAATCTGGAAGGGTGTGAAGCAGGGTTGTGTGTTGGCCCCTTTACTATTTAATCTTTACATCAATAACATAGTTGGGAAACTCTCAGGCCCCACTTCACTCCCCCTCACTGGGCCATCAAAAATTTCAATCTTGTTATATGCAGATGACATGGTCTTAATTTCTCTCACGAAAATTGGTCTGAAGAGGCTATTGCATCAGTTAGGGACTTATTGTAAAAAGAAGCTCTCACTATAAATTTTGATAAGACCATGGTCATAGTTTTTAGGAACAGGGCAAAAACCTCCTCTTGGAATATTCTTGGAAATCCAATCAAGCAATGCAATTCATTTAAATACCTTGGCATTACCTTTAGAGAGTCTTTAAACTGGACTACTCATGCTGCTTTGGTCAAATAGTCAGCACTAAGACTGGTTGGGTCTATTTTGAGCTTCTACTACTCCAGGGGAGGTTGCCTGATAGACCCAGTTCTGAAACTATACAAGAGCAAGGTTATACCCCATCTCTTGTATGGAGTCGAAGTATAGGGATGGAATGATGTCATCTTGGCCAGCTTCGAAGTAGTCCAGAATTATTTTTAAGGTGCATTTTAGCACTACCCAAGGGGTCCCTAGCTGCCCTGATGAGAGCAGAAACTGGTATTCCTTCTCTTAATGCTCAGGCACACCTTATAGTTATCAGATACTGGAAAAGAATGGGAAATTCACATTCTAATTCCCTCAGTCACCCATCTTTTAATCTGCTCTTAGCTAAAGACTCGTGGCACCTTGACTTTCTTAAAATCATATGTTCAAGATACTCTATTCCTGATTATCTTTTGGGAACATCAGTTGATAAATCCCAATTTAGAAACTGCATTTTTGACTTTGACATTCAGCCAGACATTAAAATCAAAAGCAGTACCATGGTACAAATTAATTAAATCGGACCACACTAGAACTCCATACCTAGTTAATATCTCTAAACATGTATTTAGAGCATCCTTTACCTCTCTACGGTTTCAATCAATGCCAACAGCAATTTTGGAGGGCCAATTCAATCAAACACCATTGGCCCATCGTCTATGTATTTGTGGTTCCCATGAACTTAAGGATTTACCTCACTACATTCTCTTTTTCCCATTGTATTCTAGTCCGAGGGCTAATTTTTTTGCAGGTATTTTATCTTAGTGCTTACTCAGTTGAGGAAAAAAATCATTTTTGTTATCTGACACTGCATGTGTCTCTTATAAAGTTTTATTATTTGCCCTTGCTGCAAAGAACATACCTTCCAAGGTGGCCTCGGGAAGGGGCATTATTTAGGCTACTGTATTAAATTAGTCATATTTTGTTACTGATCTCTGGTATTTTTGTATATTCTGACTTTTAACCTATAGCTTGTTCACAATTTGTGTTTTGTAATTTTATAATGGCCAATGGCTAATTACAATAAACTAAACTGAAACTGAAATACTGAGCTCTAGTCACGGTCTAATAAAAATCTGTCCATCCATCCTCCCCCTCCCCGCATCTGTTTGTGATTTCAATATGTCTTTAGAGGTAATAAACATTTTTAAAAGTGCATTGTGGGTCTGGGGAGAACAGAAGGACAATGCAGCAGAACACAGAAACCAGTGTTTGAATAAAATATATGGCCACAACTTTATTGCTTACAGTCAAAGGAGCATTGGCGCAGCATGGGGATGGATCCAACATTAGGTGACCTGCCTGATGCTCAATAACCACACCCCCAACCCACCTGCTGGGGGAAATAACCTGCATGGTCCCCTTGCCATCTGGTGGTGGAAGCCAGCCAGCTCCAACCCCAAGACCCCATAAGGAAGTCCCCAAAACAGGGAAAGTGAGCACGCAGATATGTCCTCACCCCACAAAGGATCCATCCCAATGCCAAGAACTGCCACAGAGACAAGTGACCCCACACTCCGCTCCCACCAATGCTTCTAAGCCTGTAGCCAACTCAGCAGACCATCATAAATATCATGAAGCCAGATGTCTGTGCCCCATTCTGAGAGGTGCACCCCATCTGCCCTAAAGAGGGCCACCTGTCTGAATGAAATGTCTGGGTGTGTGATGATTAGCCCCATGAAGTTTTCTATAACCTAAGATGCCACCTTGCAGAATTTTCGCCTAGCCAAGTCCATTTTATCTGGAGAAAAAGCCCTGCACCATTCATGGTGTTCCGGCATCCAGACCAGAACAATGAAGTATGAGGGAGTGAGTTTGGAGGTCGGCAGCTATGGTACGCAACAGCATGACACCTTTCTGTGCAGGAAAATCATTCTCACTGAACTGTATAATGATGGCATCTGGAGGACCCTGCTGGAAAACTTGATCTGAAATTATGGCAAGAAAGGAAGGCCAGAGCATCCCTCAATGTCTCATCCACATGGTGTGTATCCAGTTGCCAAGGCCCATATTGTTGTCCCATTCTGAAGAAGCCACATATGCACCAGCCCAGGACATGATACTGTGTTCTACAATCCAAACCAATTTCCTTGAACCTGCCAGGACTAAAACGAGAACATATGGTGTTTGTAAATCACAATGTAGGCTATGTATATGCTTTGTATGCCAAGGAGCACCAGCGGCCAATGGCCCAGATCCTATCTGAGGGGAGACTCATTATGGAGGTAATTGTGGCTGCCCTGATATGAAATGAGTACGTACCAAGAATCAAATTAAAAACTACTACAAGATTCTAAAGAAAGAGGAGGGTTCGTGTTATCTGATTGGAAAATATATTATCAAGCAGCAGCACTTACAAGGGTGAAAGACTGGATTACATTAGGAAAGGCCTTGCATAGCAATGCATGTCTGCATGATGTTAGTAAATTGAACACAAGACAGGCATGACCCATCAGCATGTAGAAGGAAAGTGCCAGGAATGGCAGGCTGAACTGAAAGGTATTCTGACGTGTACTGGACCAGGCAGGGCAAGCCAGCAGTGGCAGAAGCAAGGAGGAGCCGGGTCCCATTTTCCCACTGATCCATTTTGAATCTATGCAGTACAATATAAAGCTTGGATCCCTGCAATGAAAAATATCTTGAGGGGCCAAGGCCCGCCTGGCATTATCTCAGCATGATACCCTGTCTGCTGCTGAAGAACAAGATCTCCTTCTCCCCCTGAGAGCAAGGGCAATGGAAGGCCCTGATGAATTTGCATAGGACCCTAAACTGTTCATCTGCTCTGATAAGTGCAATAATGTTTGCAATATGCCCTGTAGAATAGCAGTATTATCAACAGGAACATGTGGGGTGAAGGCTGGTGCGGGTTGCGCTAGGAGTGCTCCAGTGGTAGCCCATGGCTTAGTCCCTTTAGGGGCAGTGTCTATGTTCCTGGGGGTACAAATACTGCTATGTAGCCAAGCAGAGGTGGCCTGTGCTTTTTTCCAGTGGCTTTGCAGTGTTTAGCTCCTGAGGGCCTTTGCCTTTCCAGCAGTAGCATACCTCTTAGGAGGCATGGCCAACCACAGTGTATTTCTGGTGGACTTACTGAGTAAGGATGGTCCTGAACCTTGAAAAATACGATTCAGTTCATGGTTTGTGGCAGAGTCACAAACCGAACCACCGAAGTCCCAGCACATTAATTCTAGTTCTGGGGACTGTCTTTCCACTCTGGGACCTGTTATTCCAGTCCCAGAGCAGTTTATCTGGGCCCAGAGATATTAATTGAAAATCCACTCTGTATTTTCATTACAACTATTTTGTGCTGTAATGTATTTCAATGGAGCTCATGCAAGTCAATTGGCATTCCTGGCTCCCATTACTTTCAATGGACCTTCAAGTGTTTCTTAACCTTTAGGTACATGCCCTCCAGGGGACCCCAGTGCCACTGTCGCAATGAGGGGAAAAGAAGACTAATGCCAAACCAGAGAATCCCCACACTACAACCTAAAGGGGGGGGGACATTTTTTCAAACCCAGCAGAACCAGTGCCACTGTGGCAGTTCAAACCCAACAGGACTAAGGTCAAACCAGAGAATCTCTGCAGTAGAAACTGAAGGTGGTGGGGGCATTTTTGCAAGCCCAGCAGAAACAGTGCAATGTATAGAGTGCCCAGCAGTACCAGTCCAATCAAAGAGATGCAATGCCAGCTCAACAGAACTGATGTCTAGCACAGAATCAAACTCCAAGTGCGGGGGAGGTGTTGCAAGCTCTGTGCAAGAAAATGGGACAGGAAACCAAGCTAGCAAAGGGGGGGACCTCTTGAAACTGATGAGCACTCAGGAAGCCAATAAAAAACCCTAGACAGAAAGAAAGAAAAAGAAAATAGTTGAAGGCTGGAAAATTCTGTCAGCTTTGTTGCTTTGATGTTCCTTGGAATGTTTTGTTGCCTTGGAATTTTGTAAACAGTTTAATTGAGTAGTGACAGTCTGTCTGGAAATGTATCCATTCACAAACCACCATAAACCATTACAAACAGCACAAAAGTTTGTGGAATGTTCATGCTGGGTGCCCTTCCATGAACATCACTTCATGAACCATAAACCAGCCAAAATTTGTGACAAACTTTACTTCGTGAACTAGTTCATGCCCATCCCTATTAATGAGGTTTATGAAAGATTCACAAGAGAATGTCCTAGTCCCCACTGCAAATTTTACAGTGTACAGGAAAGCTCCAAAATAAACACAGACCCTATAGTACAAGTCCATGCAATAAACCACAATGTTACCATTGTATTTGTTACGAGATACTGCTGCTACTTAATTATGAAATGAATGTTTTTAATAGACAGATTTTATTAGTTTCATAGAAAGATACTACAGAAAAACGAAAAGAAGAGACATAAGAAACAGAATAGAAAGCATCTAACAGAGTGGAAACCATACTCATACTTCAGCTTAAATTACAACGTACTTGTAGACTCTATGTCCTTTATGCCGTGTCTATAAAGTTTTTGTTGCCATTCATGATTTGAGTTCTCCAAGATAATTTTGCATCCAATTGTAAAATCCCACCCATTGTCTTTCAAAGTCACTTTCTATTTTTTTTCATGTAATTGTAAGGTTAATTTGTCCGTTTCTGCTGCCTCTAATAATCAGAAAATAAGTTCTTCTTTTGATAGTGTTTCTTCTTTTTTCCAATATTTTGCATATAAAATTCTAGCTGCTGTTACAATTTGTATAATCATATATACATCCTGTATGTTAAAATTTTGTGGAATCATATTTAATAAAAACAATTCTGGTATGAAAGGTACATTCACGTTAAGTATTTTTTGTACTATTTCATGTATCCATATCCAATATTTTTAACAACATCACAGGTCCACCACATATAGTAAAAAGAACCAATTTTTTGCTTACATTTCCAACAAACATTTGACATACTTGGATACCATTTTGCTAAGTTTTCAGGAGTCATATGCCATCTATAAAACCTTTTGCTTATATTTTCTTTATATGAAACTGCTTTAGTAAGTTTTATGTTAACTTTCCATACCCTTTCCCATTGTTCTGGTTGTAATGACCTATATTTTGTGCCCATTTAATCATTGCTTCTTTTACCACCTCATCATGCATTTTCACATCTAATAACATTTTATAAAAGAGTTTAATATATTTCCCATCAACACAGCACCAAATTTTATCTATTTCTACAGGTGCATCATAGAATCCCATCATTTTGTCTTTCACATATCTGGACTCTATTTGTGCTCTTTCCCACCAGTTCCATTTCCATTTCATTTATTAGCTTCATTGACCCGAGGTCTTAAGCCAAACATGCAAACAACAAGTATAAAATGCATTACATAAAATTACAAGAAATTTAGACAGAACGCCTTTACAATAAAAGCTAGTAAACATGCTCTCAATCAGTAACATCAGACCACATTTTATAAACTTCAATGAATTCTATAAAATCCCATGATATTATGGAAATTAGTTTTAAAATTTTAAAATTGTATACAAAAGGTACTCATAACATTTCAAAGCCGCTTCAAAGATAGCACTATTGAAAGATATTTTGCCACCAAGCGAGTCGTTTCAGGGTCCTCATCAGCTAATAGTATGGTTATCACCCAGGGTTCCATAGGGAGGTGATATCTTTGTAAAATAGGAGTAATCAAGCAGGATCTGGGGTCAATCCATTGGTGGCAAAATAACATAAGATGATCTAAGGTCTCTATTGCACCTGATCCACAATCACACAATCCCCTTTTAAAAGATAAAGAAGACCTCCTTGAGCATTAGGTGTCATATAAAGAACTTTCAGTCTCAATTTAAAGGCTGCCTTCCAGGCTCTTGACTCAAAGGAGCATTGTGCGAATTCTTCTCTAAGTGCCGTCCCTGCGACACATTTAGGGACTCCTGCAATTTTACGCAGGAACTGGAGAAGGATCTGATCTGATAATTCCGAAATTTCTTTAATCCAGATCGCAGCCCCATATAAAAATTGTGAAGTAACTTTCGCATTAAAAGCTGCAATGGCCATTGGGACATACTGGCCGCCTCTTGAATAATAGAATTTAAGGAGGGCATTAGAATTTAATTTAGCGATTTCAGTTGCTGCTCTTATATGATGTTTCCAGCGGCAACTGGAGCTGAACACTATCCCCAGATATTTGAAATGAGACACTTGTTCTATCTCCCCACCCTTAACCTTCCATGATCTTTGTTTTAAACAAGGTTTGTTAGAAAAAACCATTATTTTTGATTTCTCATAATTGATCATCAGCCCCTCTTGGATACAGTAATCAGTAAAAGCATTCACTAGCTTACGCAAGCCAACTTCTGATCTGGATAGCAGCACTGCATCATCTGCATAAAGTAGTATAGGAACTTCCTGTCCCGCTAGTATGGGTGCGTGACAGATTGTTTTTTTGATATATGGGACTACATCATTTATATAAAGATTAAAAAGCGTGGGGGCTAATAAGCATCCTTGCTTAACACCTTTAGAGAGATGAATGGTATTTGTAAGTTGCCCATCTACTCCGCAACGAATTTGTGCAGTAGGATTCTCGTACAGTTTGTAAATCAGCCAAAGAAGTCTCTTGTCTAGAGATGTTTTGGACAATTTGGCCCAGAGGCGGCATCTGGGGACTGAATCAAATGCTGCCCTGAGATCCATAAATGCTGCATAAAGGGAACCCTTTGAATAGGAAGAGTATTTATCGGCAAGATGATACAGTACCACGCAATGATCTAAGGCTGAGACTCCATTTCTAAATCCCGCTTGCTCAGGGTAAATTATAGATTCTGTTTTTATCCAGTCCAGCAGTTTATGATTTAAAAAAGCTGCATACACTTTGCCTATTACTGAAAGCAGGCTTATAGGCCTATAGTTAGTAGGAACTGTTTTGGGGCCTTTCTTATGTATTGGAACTATCACTGCATGCGTCCATGATTGAGGAATAATGCCAGATTCATTGATTTGAGTAAAAAGAGGGGCTACAAATCTACTCCACCAGGTGGGGTTTACTTTTAGGAGATCTGCTGGAATTAAATCTGGGCCTGGAGCTTTGCCTGAACGCATTTGCATGATTAAAAGACTCACAGTCTCAGATGAAACTGGAGGCCAGAAGTTGGTTTGAGGCGGTTCAATCTGATCCCCTTGGGACTCAAAGCCAGGGGTCACAGCAAAAATAGAGGTGAAATATCTTTCCCAAATTCCGGGGGTTTCCCACCAGTTCAAGTTAATACCTTTTTCTTTTAGCTTTTCTTGTTGAATTAATTTATTTTGGTTATCTAAAAAGTCTTGATATCTCCATGTCTGTTCCTTTATAAATGTCTTTGGGTTTCTAAAGGTTGGAATCTTGTTGTAGTATAATTTGAAGACCTGTTCCCATTCCTTTATTAATGCTGCTATCAATATATGCTGCTTAATGTATTTATGGTTTACACTTTTCTGATACCAAACAAAGGCATACAAACCCAACAATAGGTCATGACCTTCCAGTTTTAAGAGTCTTCTATCTTCTAATGTAATCCAGTCTTTCACCCATGTAAGTGCTGCTGATTGATAATATAATTTCCAATCAGATAACGCAAACCCTCCTCTTTGTTTAGAATCTTGTAGTAGTTTTAATTTGATTCTTGGCTTCTTCCCTTCCCAGATGAAATTCCTTGTAAGTTTATCTAATTCTTTAAAGTATTTTTGCTCTTTTATTATTGGGATTGTCTGGAAGAGGAAGATCAGTCTAAGTAAAATATTCATTTTGATTGTTGCTATTCTTCCCATGAGTGATAATTGTGTTTCCAGCTTTCTAGATCCTTTTTAATTTCTATCAGTAGCTTCATATAGTTATCTTTATACAAAGAACTGCAACTGCTGGATACTATTATACCTAGATATTTAATTTTTTTCCTCTACTTCCATTTCTGACATTTTTTGTATATGTTGTTCTTGCTCCTTAGTACAGTTTTTTAACAATAGTTTTGTTTTTTTAAGGTTTATCTTCAGGCCAGCATATAAACCATATTCTTTTATTACTTGTAAAAGTTGAACTATTGATTTCTGGGGTTCTTCTAGTATAAATACCAGATGATCAGCAAATGCTTGTAATTTGTATTCTTCTCCATTATGTTTAAGACCCTTGATCTTATCATCTTCCCTAATTATATTTAGTGTTTCCAGAGCAAAGATGAATAAAAGTGGAGATAATGGACATCCTTGTCTTGTTCCTTTTCCAATGTTGATATTTCTCGTAAGATCTCCAGTCAGTATGATTCTTGCTGATTGTGTTGTATATATTGCTTTTACCATATTGTAAAAGTGTTCTCTACATTTCCAGGCCAGCAGTTGTTCCAACATAAAAGCCCAATTAAGATTGTCAAAGGCCTTTTCCGCATCCAAAAATAATAATGCCATTTGTTTTTCAGGATGTGCTTCAAAATACTGTAATACATTCAAAATAGTTTTTACATTGTTTCTCATTTGTCTCTTTGGCAAAAATCCCACTTGATCTTGATGGATTATTTTAATCAAGACCTTTTTCAATCTATTTGCTAAAATAGAAGCATATATTTTGTAGTCTACATTAAGAAGAGATACTGGCCTATAGTTTTTTATTTCACTTCCATCTGTATCCACTTTATGTATTAACGTAATCAGTGCTTGATTCCATGAATCTGGTAATTTCTTTTGTTCATATATACTTTGTATGGTGTCCTTCAAAGGTAATGGTCTTCAACTATCTGGTAAAATTCAGTAAGTAAGCCATCTGGACCTGGGGTTTTCTTCTTCTTCTGTTTTTTGATGGCTTCTATTATTTCTGAAAAGGAGGTTGGTTCATTTAACATTTTCCTTTGGTCTTCTGTAAATTCCTTTTTATTATGTTTTTTAAGAAGTCTGTTCTTGATTGGAGTTTGTTTTTAAATATAGGTTGCTATAAAACCCTTCTGCAATCTCCTTTATTTCTTTAAGAGTATTTTTCTCTTCACCTTTTTCATTTTTTAGTAATTTTATATGTTTCTTTTCAGCTTGTTTTTGTAATTTATATGCTAACCATCTAGTAGGTTTATTTGCATTTTCAAAATAGTTTTGTTTTGCTTACATAATTTTCTTTGCTATTTCTAGTGTTAACAGTTAAGTTGATGTTGTAGGTTTTTAATCTTTATTCTCCTCTGTTCTGTTACTGTTTCAGAATGCATCTTTTGTTCCTCTTGTTTAATTTGCTCTTCAATCCGGCTACATTTCTGCTTTCTTTTCTTCTTTTGACCAGACATTTTGTCTAATGAACCATCCTCTTGCATAGGCTTTAAAAGCATCCCAGATTATATCTTGAGAAGACTCTGGTTGTTTATTTACCTTGAAAAATTCTTGAAAGTCTACTTTGGATCTTGTGATGAATTCTAAATCTTTTAGTAGCCATAAGTTCATTGTCCATCTATTTTTCCTCGGTGTGTCCTGTAAAGTGAAAAGCAAAGGATTATGGTCTGCAAAAGTCATTGGTAAAATTTCTGCATCTATAATATCATTCACCATATTTGTTGATAGCCATGCCATGTACAGTCTTGACCATGATTTGTGTCTTGCAGGGAAAAAAAGTATAGCCTTTTTTGTTAATGTTTCTAACTCTCCAAGCATCTACTAAAGTGTGTTCTTCTGTTAATTGTAAGAAGGAGTTTGGTAGTTCATTACCTTTCTTCTGTTTCAACCCTTGTCTCCTTCTGTCCATACTT
>NW_015160927.1:58993-109526 GCF_001447785.1 Gekko japonicus
AAAAAGTTCCAATATTTTTACATCTAAATGTTTTTAATCTGAATGTTTGATATGTGTCTCTTGGAAACATACCACATCTACATGCATTTTCTTAATTTGTAAAAATATTTGTTTCCTTTTTTGTGGGGCGTTCAAACCATTGACATTGATAGAAATTATTTTTAAGGTTCTCCTATCCATCTTTGGTATCTTTTTTTCCTGTGGTTCCGGTTCTGGACTTTTCTTGTAGTCTTGTCATTATAACCCGTAGTATTTCCTTGTGCTTTTTCTTTATTTTCTCCACTTTGGGACCAGCTGCACCCATATCCTGTTGGTCTTCTTCTTCTTCCTATTTTTCTTCTTCTTCCTCTTCTTCTTCAGCCCCCAAATATGCTCCATGATTTTTAAAAAAGTCTTCTACTTTGAATATCGAGGTTATTCTGTATCTTTTACTTTGAAAGATAAAAAGAATACCTTCAGGAAGCAGCCATCTATAGGTTATTCCGTTGTCTCTTAATAGGCTTGCCAGTTGAGAATAGCTTTTTCTCTTTTCTCTCACTCTCCATGGAATTTCCTTCAAAATTGGAATTTCTGTCTCTGCATATATAACCTCTTTTTTATTTGCAGTCCTTAGTATAGTGTCTCTCATGACCTTTTTGTGGAATCTTACATGGATCTCTCTGGGGATTTTATTTCTTCTCGCATACGCCGAATTCATTCTATAAGACATTTCAATCTCATCCGAGAAGTTGCCAAGATTTTTGTCATTTCTTCTTTGACATCTTCATCTTTGTCCTCTGGAATATTCTGGAATCTTAACATATAAGAAGCTTTATCCAATTCAAGTCTAATCAAGGAGTCCTTTAGAAGGTCTTGCTTGATTTCCATGATTTGGAATCTCTGGTCTGTCTCTTCTGCCTTCTCCTGCAGCTGTGTAGTAGATTGTTTTAATGTGGTTATTTGTTGTGTATTCTCCAAGATCTGTTGCTTGTATTCCTGTGTTTGGGATGTCACCTGCAATGCCAAGGCATCACATTTTGCTTGCAAGGGCTCAATCACCATAGGAAGTGCATTGGTTATGGCCTGTGGGATTGTGTTTTCTATTGCTTTGTTTACTGCATCCTTAATCATGGCCTGTAATTCTTGATTTGACATCTTGCCCAAATTTTGAGGTGTTACTTTTGTTACATTAGGTGAGGGTCTAGCTGAACCATGAGACATTTTCCAGTTTCAACACCAATACATACAAAAATTGTTTCAGTATTACTTCAAAAACCTCCCAATGTACTGAATGTTCCCAAACAATTTAACCGCACACCAAAGTTTCACCAAACACAGTTCCTTCTTATCTTAGTATTAAAAATGCTTACACAGCCTAAACAATGTCGCTCTATATTTTAGTACAGGCAGTCCCAGTCAAATGCATCTCATAATAACAGCAGTCATGGAAACAACCAAGTATATAGTTGTATTCCACAGGAATTAGATCCAAATAGAAAACCAGGGGAATCCACCAAATTAAGGGGGGGGGAGTTAATCCACTAGCTCCAGGTACTAATCCTTGTATAGTATCAGTTAATCACTAACCAATGTCAAAGCCAGCCAGCTTTCCAAAGAGAAAAGAGCAGTTTTTCCAGAAAAATAATCCACAAGATCAATGTACCAATTAAGCCACTGTAAACAAGTAACCAAAGCCAATAATTTCTAAAAAGAAACAAGAAGAAACAATCTGTCCACCATAAGAAGAAAAAGGAACACACTTTCCAGATGTATTCAAACAAATTTCCTTCCTTTGCCTGTTCCAATGCCTGCTTGCATTTCCCAACCAAAAAGGCGGGGGGGATTTTCCATCCATTTCTCTCTGGCGCGCAGATCTTTAAACTTTAAATGGAATCCCAATGCAGCTCAGTACTTTACACATTACAAATGTCAGAGTTGAGCAGATAGGTTACTCATGGCAAGACAACAGAAGACAGAAGTTGATGGTAAAGATTCTTTAGTTGGAGTACAGCTTCAGAAATCGGTCGATCGCACCTCGGTGCTCGCCAGCTGCCCACGAGCGCTTCCTTCCTGGTCCCTGCTATGGAGTGAAAAGGGGTCTACTGGGGTGCCGCCATACCCCAGAGTACCCAATTCAAGCTCCCCGTAAGAGTGTACCTCCGAGACAACTCTTTGGGAGGTCAGATCGTTCCAATCCTCCCACTGGGGCCAGGAGGCTCAGGGATTCCACGGGGGCTCACCCAGGAGTCCTCTGAAGATGGTGTGCCACGAACCGGAAAACCGAATGAAAAATTATTAAATGCCACTGAATAACAATGGAGCTATCAATTTTAACAGAATATAAAATGAAAACACACACCAACACTTAAGATATAAAGGAACTATTTAAATAATGCCCCCAGTCTTATTTATATTATTTATTTATGTATGTATTAAACAGACTAGTGCCACAGATAAAATAAAATCTCCCTAATCTTTTGCTAAAGAAGAAGAAGAAGAGTTTGGATTTATACCCTGCCCTTCACTACCGAAAGGTGTATCAGAGCGGCTTACAAACTTCTTTCCCTTCCCCTCCCTACAACAGACACCCTTTGAGGTAGGTGGGGCTGAGAGAGCTCTTGACAGAAACTGCTCTTTTTCAAGAACAGCTCTTATCAGAACTATGGCTTGCCCAAGGTCATCCAGCCAGATGCAAGTGGAGGAGTGGGGAATCAAACCCGGTTCTCCCAGGTTAGAGTCCACGCACTTAACCACCACACCAAACTGGAAAATGCCCAGTAGTAAAGCTGCAGCTGCCTGAGCCTGATGCCCTTTCACAAGGACCAGATAGCATGTGGCCTGGTCACTAAAATCTGTAGAGAAATGAACTACTACAGTGCCAGGATCCCTCCCCCGCTCAGATAAGCCACCCCAGTACTGCTGAGTCCTGTCAATGCAGGCACCTCAGACATGGTCTTGCTGCCACTGAGAAGCTACAAAGATTGAGCTCAGATGCTGAGGATGGTTGCAGATCACCTGGAAACAAAACTGGAGTTGAAAAAACAGGAAAGCTCCATGAGCCAGCCAAATTTAAATGGACAAACCAGCAAACTACAGAACAGCTGAAACATGGGAGCATGTGGCCCCAGATTAGCTGGAGCCCCTTTAAATCCTGAGAGGGAATCCAGTTACTAACAAATAAGGAAGGAAGGAACTGAAGTACACAGTGTCTCCATGCAATCGATCCCCAAGTGCTCCTGATCAAAGCCAAAGATGTGAAAAGACGGCAAGCCAGCTGAGGCGTGGATTTAAATAGCCACCAGGGCTTTGCACCCCCTGCCTATTCCAGCAATGTCTGCAGCTGCCCAATCAGCACTGTAGCCCCGCCCCTACAAGCCTGAGGGCAGCACAAGACTGCAGACCATGCTTCCTTTCTCTCACCCATCTCCCAGACCACAATGGACCTCTCCTTTTGAGTCAGTACCGTATTTCACATGAGCAGTGCTGAGTTGTTCTCTCTCTCTCTCTCTCTTTCTTATAAAAAGATGTCTGCTAATTAACAGAGAGGCACTAAGGCAACAAGTCTAAAAGGCAGGGTGTTCATAGACTGGATATAACTGAGTAGATATCGAAGGTCTAATGTGTCTTGTTGGAACTAATGACTTTTGGTACATGGTTTCCCATGAAAATCACCTTTCTGTTGCTTGCACAACCAAATCCTTTATCCCGTTTCCACCATCTCAGCCGTGTCCAAAGCAACATAGATTATTCAGTTCTATTTTATTGAGCATTTTAAATGACTTTCAAAGGGGGGGGGGTACTTTAAAAGTTGTGAAGGTGCCTCATGATGTACATTTTTATTGAAAGATATGAGACTAAGCTCTGTTTTCATTAAAGCCTGCATATTTCATAGACAGCGGAAGCACTTAAGAGAGGGGGGGGGAGTCTATGATCTTTAGATGGCTGAAAACTCCCCATTGCAATCCACAGGGGTCTTCTTAATAATAAAATAATCCACTTGAAGTTTTCTAGATTAGTGCCAGGCCAAGGAAATAAGTTTCCACTTGGAGGTCATAATGCTTTCAACCATTAAAAGAATGTAAAGGAGGAGGACCACTAATGGACAAACAAAGGTATGATAGAAAGTTGATTATATTAAGTAGCATGTCCATTTTCTTTGACTTTTAGAATTTTTACGGGAGACGTTCTGTAAAGACCTAATTAACATGATTTTTAGGGCTTCAATAAATTTAAGAACATAAGAGATGCCAATGTTGGATCAGGCCAAAGGCCCATCCAGTCCAACACTCTGTATCACACAGTGGCCAGAAATACCAGTGCCATCAGGAGGTCCACCAGTGGGACCAGGACATTAGAAGCCATCCCACTGTTGACCCCCCAGAGCACCAAGATGACAGAGCATCACTTGCCCCAGAGTCCCTATCTATACCTTGTGGCTAATAGCCACTGATGGACCTCTGCTCCATATGCTTATCTAATTCCCTTTTGAAGCCGTCCATGCTTGTAGCCGCCACCACTTCCTGTGGCAGTGAATTCCAAGTGTTAATCACTCTTTGGGTGAAGAAGTACTTCCTTTTATCTGTTCTAACCCGACCGCTCAGCAATTTCATGGAGTGCCCACGAGTTCTTGTATTGTGAGAAAGGGAGAAAAGTACCTCTTTCTCTACCTGCTCTTTCCCATGCATAATCTTATAAACCTCAATCATGTCACCCCTCAGTCGCAATGCATGGCTAGGAATAAATACAGTGAAGCAACATGTTGAATACCGGCAAACAGATTGATGACTTACTGAACCAGTCCTCGAAAAATCGTCCCTGCTTGTGATCAGTGAACAGAGCATGAGCCAAACTGGCAGGTGTTCATATGTCCCTAGCCAGGAGTAAGCTACGATGTCCATGTTTGTACAGAATGCAGAACCGTATTTAAGACTAACTGTGGTTAACAAAACAAAGTATGAATCCAGTGGCACCTTTAAGACCAACAAAGTTTAATTCTGGGTATGTGCCTCACAATCCTCACTGGTTTTCACCACCCTGAACAACTTCGTATCATCCGCAAATTTAGCCACTTCACTGCTTACTCCCAACTCCAAATCATTAATGAACAAGTTAAAAAGCAGTGGACCAAGTACTGATCCCTGTGGTACCCCACTGCTTACACCCCTCCACTGGGAGAACTGCCCATTTATACTCACTCTCTGTTTTCTATTAATTAGCCAGTTTTTGATCCATAAAAGGACTTGTCCTTTTATCCCATGATTTTTGAGCTTGCTTAGGAGCCTTTGATGAGGAACTTTATCAAAAGCTTTCTGGAAGTCAAGGTAAACAATATCTATTGGATCCCCCTTGTCCACATGTTTGTTCACCCCCTCAAAGAACATTAACAGGTTAGTGAGACAAGATCTTCCCTTACAGAACCCATGTTGAGTCTGCCTCAATAGGTTTTGTTCATCTATGTGCCTACTAATTCTTTCCTTAATAATGGTTTCCACCAATTTACCCGGTATCGACGTCAGACTGACAGGCCTGTAATTTCCCGGATCTCCTCTGGAACCCTTTTTAAAGATGGGAGTGACATTAGCTACCTTCCAGTCCTCAGGAATGGAGGCTGATTTTAAGGAGAGATTACATATTTTTGTCAGGAGATCCACAAGTTCACAATTGAGTTCTTTCAGAACTCTTGGATGTATGCCATCTGGGCCTGGTGATTTATCAGTTTTTAAGTTGTTTATCAGTTTTAGGACCTCCTCTCTCGTCACCTCAATCTGACTCAGGTCTTTCAACACCCCTCCCGAACTCAGCGGCTCTGGAGTGGGCAAGCACCTCTCATCTTCCACAGTGAAGACGGAGGCAAAAAATGCATTTAGCTTCTCAGCCATTTCCCTATCATCCTTCAGTACTCCTTTTACCCCTTGGTCATCCAAGGGCCCCACTGCCTCCCTGGCTGGTTTCCTGTTTCTAATGTATTTGAAGAAAGTTTTATTGTTGGTCTTTACATTTTTTGCTATATGCTCCTCATATTCCCTTTTTGCATGCCTGACCACAGACTTGCATTTTATTTGCCATAGCCTGTGTTCTGTTTTATCAGCCTCACTGTGACTAGCTTTCCACCGCTTAAAGGAATCCTTTTTACCTTTTACAGCTTCCATTACTTTGTTTGTTAACCATGTAGGCTTTTTCTTATACCTGTTTGTGCCTTTCCTAACCTGCGGAATATATTTTATTTGAGCTTCTAGAATTGTAGTTTTAAACAGTTTCCAAGCTTCCCCAATGGTTTTGACCCTTTCTACTTTTCCCTTCAGTTTCCTCCCCACATGTCCCCTCATATCAGAAAAATTACCCCTTTTAAAGTTAAAAGTGGTTGTGTGAGTCTTTTTGGCCAATTCCCTATTTGTACAAATGTTGAACTCAACAACATTATGATCACTGTTCCCAAGCGGTGCAATCACTTTTACATCTCTCACCAGGTCTTGAGTGTTACTTAGGACCAAATCAAGGATCGCCTCTCCCCTGGTAGGTTCTGTGACCATCTGCTCCATAGCACAGTCATTTAGAGTGTCTAGAAACTCAATCTCTTTCTCTTGACTAGAACACATATTGACCCAATCAATGTGTGGGTAGTTAAAATCACCTATTACGACACAGAGTTTTTGTCTAGCTGCTATCTTTAATTCATTCATCATTTTATAATCCTCCTCTATCTTTTGATCCAGTGGGCGATAACAAACTCCCAGTGTTAAGTTTCCGTTTGGCCCCCCTAATTCAACCCACAGAACTTCAAGAAGCGAATCCAATTCTCTTAGCCTCTCAATCTTTCTGGACTTTATACCCTCTCTGACATACAGAGCCACCCCACCTCCAACCCTTCCCCCCCTATCCTTCCGATATAATATATAACCGGGAATCACCGTATCCCACTGATTTTCCTCATCCCACCAAGTTTCTGAAATACCCACAATGTCTATTTTTCCCTCTGACACCAAGCACTCCAACTCCCCGATTTTACCTCGGACACTTAGAGCATTTGTATAGAAACAGCTGTAATTTCCCATACTGGTTAAGCCTGCCACCTTCCTCTTGCTATCTCGAGACCTTGTCAGGCAGTCCATGTCACTAGCCATGTTCTCAGTGGACAATTTCAATCCACCTCCCTGTAGAAAAGCAAATATGAGAATATAAAATATATGGGAATGTTAATATTTAACGACTGCATTTTAGGATACGTTTAAGGCATTTTATGTGGCATTATTGTCTTATATACAAGAAAAATATAGATACGTTGGTTAAATGGCCAGTTATCTAGTAGTTCTTGACAGACAATCCCCCTTTGCAGTTTTCTGCATGGCTTTGAAGGGAATTAGAATCACCCAAGGCTAAATTCATCTGGTTGATACTGCTCGATTTCCCCAGTTCGATAGCCATCACCATAGTATCACTAGCAAACTCTTTTGACTTTCCAAAGCCATGGGTCTGTGACATTCATTTGCAGATGCATGAACTGAATGCAGTTGTTCAGCACACAAACAAATTGCAATGGTTATGATACATCCTAACATTATGATCACTTTTGCTACTGTATTTATACCACTGAGAGAGAACTGTATATTGCAAGTACTTAGAATAGCCATTGTTTACACACACACATTAACTCTCTAAACAGTGAGTTCTCGCTGAGGGTTTTGGAATATTTAACTCTAACCAGAGATTGAAATTTTAAATTTCCTAAAATGTGTTTTAAAAGAGCATGAATATAGTCCTTCTTAATTAAAATCAGTAAGAAAGGGATTAAGCTGCAATCAAGAGGTCCATCAGTGGCTATTAGCCACAGATATAGATAGGAACTCTCAGTCTGGGGCAAGTGATGCTCTATATTCTTGGTGCTTGGGGGGGGGAGCAACAGTGGACTGGCCCCACTGATGGACCTCCTGAGGGCACCTAGTATTTGTGGCCACTGTGTGACTGAGTGGCTGGATGGGCCATTGGCCTGATCCACCATTGGCTTCTCTTATGTTATTAATATTTTGGAAACATGCAGAAGATCCAGCTGTTCATACCAATTCAGCTTTTCAATCCACCCCCAAGGTATTTGCCATTCCTTACAAGCTGAAATGAACATATGCAAATATTAAATTTAGGGAATTACATGGAACATACATAGATTTTGTGACAGATTCCAATGTGGAAAGTGTTCCTGAAGGTTTAAATTTTAAAACCTGCTGTTTTTAGACATTTTGAAATCTTTATAGAAATCTATGTGTAGATCTGCCAGCGCTGTTGTTATACTTTTGTCTCTCTATACATGTTTTTTCTCTTTTTCTTTTCTTTTTAGTTTCTGGGTTTTGAGGGGTTTGTTAACCCTTCAGGGAGGGGGTTCCTGGTTGTTTTTCTAAGAAGGATTTTTTTTAAAGTGCTGTAATATATTATTGCATGTCCATCAGTACTGTTAACTAATACCAGAAACCTGGATGGTCCAGACTAGCCAAATTTTGTCAGATCTCAGAAGCTATGCAGGGTTGACTCCAGTTAGCATTTGGATGGGAGATCTCCAATGAAGTCCAGGGTTGCTATGCAGAGGCAGGCAATGGCAAACCGCCTCTGTTTGTTTCTTACCTTGAAAACCCTTTATGGGTTGCTGTAAGTTGGCTGTGACTTGACCCTTTCCATCACCACCAATACCAGAGAATGTCACCTATCAAATACTACAAAATATCAGCTGTCAGATATCAAATACCAGATTCCCCTTGGACAGGGAAGGAGTGGGATATATGCTGAATAAATAAATAAAATGTTTTGACAGAAATATTTGCAAAGGAGATTTTTGAAGAGGACTTTTTGATACTAATTTAACAAAAGCCCCATGAAAATCATATGAATTGTGATCCTTGTCCTCACATTAAACTTGAAGTGGTTCAGTCTCCATACAAGGCCTTCAGGTGCACAGTCAGAATTTGATGATGTCCTGGCATACCAGCACAGCAACACAGCAATCCAGCTCTTGTCAACAGATCTGCTTCCCACTGTATGACTTTGGGGGCAATGCTTAAACCTTTATTTAACAGATCTGCATTTTCATAATCAAATGTCATAGATATACATCACTTAGCATATATGCAGCCAGTGCTGCAAAATGGAATTAAATTAAAAGTTTGTCTAGAACTTCCTTGAAACCTTCACTAGACAGTCTTTACACATTATCCTCAAGCAAGATGCTACTTAAGAAATGAAAAGCCTTCAAGTGCCAGTAAGATGATTCCATGGCCCTAAGCCAACAAAACACTTAAGCATGTGATAAATTTGAGCACACATGTAGTTTCATGGAGATCAATGGACCTGACTCAAAGCCCACCAAAGTCACCAGGAACTTGTAAAATGATGCCCTTACAGTTACTCATGGACTTAGGCCCTGATCCAGCAGAGCACTTATCAGATCAATGATGTCAGGTAGTAAGCCCAGGAAACTGACTGAAGAGAGATGAGGCTGGAGAACAGTAATGATTAGCTGAGTCACACTTCAGACCAAACTTAACAAGCATGATGTGATGGTAATTACTGCTTCAGCAGAAAAAGGGCAATTTGCCCTATCAGAAAGGGGTGACGAAGTCTTCTGACTGACTGCATTTTGCCTAGGCAGCAACATCACCCTTCTGGGGTGAAATACATTGTAGTTCACATTCTTCCTCAAAAGGAGACAAACACTGGGATTAAGTAATGAAAAGGTTACTGAACAATGTATACACTTGGGGGGGGGGGACTAGATCTTGGTATGGTTACATAAGAACATAAGAGATGCCAATGTTGAATCAGGCCAATGGCCCATCCAGTCCAACACTCTGTCACACAGTGGCCAAAAATACCAGGTGCCATCAGGAGGTCCACCAGTAGGGCCAGGACATTAGAAGCCCTCCCACTGTTGACCCCCCCCCCAAGCACCAAGAAGACAGAGCATCACTTGCCCCAGACTGAGAGTTCCTATCTATACCTTGTGGCTAATAGCCACTGATGGACCTCTGCTCTCTAATTCCCTCTTGAAGCCGTCCATGCTTGTAGCCGCCACCACTTCCTGTGGCAGTGAATTCCGTGTGTTAATCCGTCTTTGGGTGAAGAAGTACTTCCTTTTATCCATTCTAACCCGACCACTCAGCAATTTCATGGAGTGCCAACGAGTTCTTGTATTGTGAGAAAGGGAGAACAGTACCTCTTTCTCTACCTGCTCTATCCCATACATAATCTTATAAACCTCAATCATGTCACCCCTCAGTCGTCGTTTCTCCAAGCTAAAGAGCCCTAAGCACTTTAACCTTTCCTCATAGGGAAAGTGTTCCAACTCTTTTATCATTCGAGTTGCCCTTTTCTGCACTTTTTCCAAAGCTATAATATCCTTTTTAAGGTGTGGTGACCAGAACTGCACACAGTATTCCAAATGAGGTTGCACCATTGATTTATATAGGGGCATTATGATATTGGCTGATCTGTTTTCAATATGAGGAACTTTATCAAAAGCTTTCTGGAAGTCAAGGTAAACAATATCTATTGGATCCCCCTTGTCCACATGTTTGTTCACCCCCTCAAAGAACACTAATAGGTTAGTGAGACAAGATCTTCCCTTACAGAACCCATGTTGAGTCTGCCTCAATAGGTTTTGTTCATCTATGTGCCTACTAATTCTTTCCTTAATAATGGTTTCCACCAATTTACCCGGTATCGACGTCAGACTGACTGGCCTGTAATTTCCCTGATCTCCTCTGGAACCCTTTTTAAAGATGGGAGTGACATTAGCTACCTTCCAGTCCTCAGGAATGGAGGCTGATTTTAAGGAGAGATTACATATTTTTGTCAGGAGATCCACAAGTTCACATTTGAGTTCTTTCAGAACTCTCGGATGTATGCCATCTGGGCCTGGTGATTTATCAGTTTTTAAGTTGTCTATCAGTTTTAAGACCTCCTCTCTCGTCACCTCAATCTGACTCAGGTCTTTCAACACCCCTCCCGAAATCAGCAGTTCTGGAGTGGGCAAGCATTTCTCATCTTCCACAGTGAAGACAGAGGCATTATTTGCCTTGCATTATTTATTCTGTGGTAAAATTTCTCACACTTTGACTTCTGTTTCAAGGTGAACAGGACACTTGTTTGTAATATATCCAGTCCCGACCGTGTGGCAGAAGGGGGCTCCACGCGGTCCTGCTAAACCTCTGAACTTCGCTCCAGGAAACAATGGACTAAGTGGATCCTAGCCCACACCAATCGGAGGGCTAGGCTCCCAGCCAAGAGCCCATGGGACTCTCGGCCACTGTAAATAGCCTATTATGGTGTGGGGTTGTGTTTTGGGTCATGTGAGCCGGCTAAAGTTGTCTTGTTCTGCACTAATAAAAGTATGAGAGCTGAAATCACTCGTCAGGCTCAGTACTTTTCATGTTAAAAACTCAGAGTTTCCAAGCTGTGGGTTGCAGTCATGCTGGGTATCTCAATTATGAGTCTCGATTCCTGCAAGACTTGTTTCCTCGAGCTGGAGATATGTGACAGGTGGAGTCAGGGAGAAGTGGCATGTGGGGACAAGCAAGGTTGTGAAGCCGGGGTTGCCAACCTTTCTCTTTAATGAGAGCTATTTCTGAGTAATGAAAAATATCCTTAGCTCCCAGCATGTTAACAAGTTTTCTTGTGTCCTAGAAACAGACCACAGACTATGAACAGCATAAGAAATGAAGCTATCAGCTAAGCAGCCCAGAAAAAAACCCCTGTGAAATAGAAGCTGGGGTTTTTTTTAAAGCCTTTCAGTATCTTTTACTGGGCCTTCTAGGGGATACATGAGCTACTTTGCAGCAGATAGAGAGCTTCCAAAAGCTCATGAGCTACCTGTTGGCTACCCCTGCTGTGAAATATATAGGAGTGTCAGAGCTGGTTCATAGAGGAAGAAGCAAAGCAGAAGGTACTGGTAATAGACAATTAGGAGTTCAGTGAGATTCCTAAAGGACACTTCATACAGTAACTTGATTGTCAAACAAAGCAGCCCTAGGGCTACTTATGCATTGTGAAATTAATGTCTGATTGAAATGTCTCCAAACAGGCAGCCATTGCTCCCCATTGGTTATTGACATGAAGATGGTGGTGCATTTTTCATCTTCCTCACTCTTGAAAATTGCAGCTGAAATACCACAGCAGCCTGAATTGAGCTGTAGATATTCTTGAATGGAATTGGCTATAATTCCTCTCAGTAGTTTAAAAGTTGTTAGGAGGCAGGTAATGGGCAGAAGTTGCTTGGCACTGCTCTTTTCTCTTTGTTCTCCAGAATACGAAATGTCCTACCAGTTGTTATCCAATCTTCTACTGCTTTGGGATGGAGCACATCATTAAGTTGTTGTACCAGTTGTGGATGAAGACTTGTCAGCTTTTTAAGCTAATACCCTTGGACTTCATCTCTTCCGGGTGCTGTTCAATTTTTCAATTGTTTTTGCAGGCTTTCCAGGGTTATTGTAAGATCCTCCATTTGCTTTGCTTTAATTTCGTTTTCCACATCTGTAATCCAGGTGGCTTTCTTATTGTATTCTTTGGAGTGTTCCCAGAGTTCTTTCCAGAAGGTTCTTGTCTTTTCTTTGTCTGGTTTTACTTCTACTTTTTCATCTCCCTCTAGTGATTTGTTGAACTGTCTTTGGTTAGTCTGAAATTGGAGGTTTTGTCTGTATTGCTGAATCCTATTGTTGTACCTCTTGATCTTCTTGGATATTGCAACAATTATTTGTTTGATTTCTTCTGCAACTTGGGGTATTGTTTTTATATTGAACTGACATTTATTCCTGAGATTTGCTTTTCTTCTTTCATTCTTGAGTTTCTTTTCTTTTAGGGCACTTAAGTCTGAATGGCATTAGTTGATTTTTTCCCTCCAGTCTCATTTGCCAGTTTGGTTTTGTATTAAAATCCTTAACTGCCTTTTTCTTTAAAAGATCAAGAGTCCAGTAGCACCTTAAAGACTAATAAAATATGTGGCAGGGTATGAGCTTTCATGAGTCACTGCGTAGTTCTTCAGATGCGGCTAGAATGGGAGTCCATCTATTATATTCATTGGAAAGTGGAGTGATTTCGGATGCCTAATGCCATTAGTAGGCAAAAGACAATAGCAGGTGAATGACAATAGCAGGTGTGATTGGATTTAGGTGAGATATGCAGAGGGGTAATAGGTGTGGAGAAATCAGCATTGGTAATGAGACAGAAACCCTAGGATTCAGTCCAGGCAGATGCATTGTCTTGAGCTTCATTATCAGTCATTTGCCTGCTAATGTCATTTGGCATCTGAAATCACTCTACTTTCCAATACATAGGGCAGATGGACTCCCATTCTAGCTGTATCTGAAGAACTTAGCAGTGACTCACGAAAACTCATACCCTGCAACATATTTTGTTAGTCTTTAAGGTGCTACTGGACTCTTGCTCTTTTCTACTGCTATAAACAGACTAACACAGCTATCAGTCTTGATCTGCCTTTTTCTTAATATTATTATCATTACTATTAAGAAATGAGCTGGTGTTATTTCTTGAGACTTCTAGGCACTGCTCCAAGGGCTCAAGTGACAACTGGCATGATGGTAATCTTCTCCCAGAGGCATTCTAACTTTATTTGTAGGTATTGGTTGTTGTTGTTGTTGTTTCCTGTGAGAACGGACACATGTTAAATTAACTGTGGAAAATAATGGATTGCATAAACTGCCAAAGGGATGGTGTCAGTCATACTCTTCATACAGTTCCACAGCTTGATCTCCATTTAAAATGTCATTCCCATCAACTTCTGCAGGAAGCCTTGTATATCGGCAACAAATCAGGACAAGCCCTTACACACCATGAGCAAATCTATGAACAAACAGTAACTTCAGATTTTGATGAGCCACAGATTATATCACTTAAGACATGCTGTGTCATTTTACTGCTGGAAAATGTGACATATAGCCCAATGTAATGTAAAATGACATGGTTCAACTGCAAATGCTATATATAAGTAATGGATAATGTGAGGGATCCAGGGTCATTTCTTTTTTTCCCTTCCTTTCTCCCCCCCCTCCTGGTTATTCATTTTGCCTGAACTTAAAGGGGGTGCATGAGTTCCTGTCTTTGTCATCGTCCTTGTTGTCAGTTCTTGCCACTTCTTCACACAACCAGTTTTCTCACCATCAGCTCTTTCCCCCTTTGTTTTCAAGCTCAGAATTAACATGTCATTTCAGAGTACCTGACAGGGAAAATGTCATGAAGAATCAAACATTTTCAGTAAATCATCATAATATCAGCTAATGATATCTTTCAGTGGCTATTGGGTACAACCTGAAAGTTAATTTTGTTAAATCCTCATTAAGCTAGTAAGACTGTTCAAGAGCTGATTCAAATATTCAGAACAAGCCAAAGAGCAGGCCCTTCCTGGACTGTACTACTTTTCCTTTCTGGTAGGAGGCTGCATATTTGAATGTTTTTCTCCCATACCTACTGCACATGTTATAGAGAAGGACATCCAGGTGTCTCCCTGATGTTCTTGCTTTCCGCATACATTTTCCACAATATTTTAGATGGAGGAACATTGAAACATGATCCTCCACCTGCAGTCCCACTTATTTAAACTTTTGTTGTTGTTCAGTCGCACAGTCGAGTCCAACTCTTCGCGACCCCATGGACAAGATCACGCCAGGCCTTCCTGTCTTCCGCCGTAACTCTGAAGTTTGCTCAATTTCATGTTCGTTGCATCTATGACTGCCAAACTATCTCAACCTTTGCCGTCCCCATCTTCTTTGACCTTCAATCTTTCCCAGCATCAGGGTCTTCTCCAGTGAGTGCTCTCTTCTCATTTGGTGGCCAAAGTATTTGAGCTTCAGTTTCATTATCTGGCCTTCCAGGGAACTGTCAGGGTTGATTTCTTTGAGGATTGACTGCTTTGATCTTCTTGCAGTCCAAGGGACTCTCAAGAGTCTTCTCCAGCACCATAGTTCAAAAGAATCTATTCTTCGGCACTCGGCCTTCCTTATAGTACAACTCTCGCAGCCATATATGACTACTGGGAATACCATTGCTTTAACCATGTAGACTTTTGTTGGCAGGGTGATGTCTCTAATTTTTATCATGCTGTTTAGGTTCGCCATCGCTTTCCTCCCAAGGAGCAGGCGTCTTTTAATTTCATGGCTGCTGTCACTGTCTGCGGTGATATGGGATCTCAGGAACGTGAAGTCTGTCACTACTTCCACGACTTCTATTTGCCAAGGAGTGATGGGGCCGGATGCCATGATCTTAGTTTTTTTGATGTTGAGCTTCAAGCCCACTTTTGCGCTTTCCTCTTTTACTCTGAGCAAGAGGCTCTTTAGGTCCTCTTCACTTTCTGCCATTAGAGTGGTATCGTCTGCATATCTGAGGTTGTTGATCTTTTCCCCAGCAATCTTAATTCCCGCTTGTAATTCATCCAGGCCAGCATTTCGCATGATGCCAGCAACAGCAGATGGAGGAAGGAGGAGGAGATAGGATTGAAACCCTGCCCCTCACTAGGAGCCACAGAGTGGCCCACAAACTACTTACCTTTACCCTCCACACAACAGACACCCTGTAATGCAGGTGGGGCTAAAAAAGCTCCTTCCAGAGCCATCCTTGAGAGAACAGCTCAGACAGAAACAAGCCCCTCCACAGCTCCTCTTCCTGGCTCTCCAGGGTCTCCGGCAGAGGTCTGTCCCATCCCATCCTGCCTTGACCTATTAACTGAAAACGGCGGGGACCGTGTCTAGGACCTTCTGCTGCCAAGAAGATGCTCAACAACCAAGCAACACCTCCCCACTGCACCAGTCATATATTTTTTAAAGTCCAGGTGCCATCAAATCTTGTAGCCTATAATCTGTTTGGGAGTATCAATCTAGACCCTGCTGTCCCTGGATTAATAGTAATTCTTCATTGCAATGTTACAGCAGTGTCATGTACTGATGTCTGTTATTCCGGTTACCTTTTGACTTCCTACTTTTTTGGGTGTTAGTTCTATGAGGTGTTGTAGGTCTTCATAGAACCGGTCCACTTCAGCCTTTTTTGCATCAGCGGTTGGGGCATTGACTTGGATTACTGTGATGTTGAATGGTTTGCCTTGGAATCGGACCAAAATCATTCTGTCATTTTTGAGATTGTATCCCAGTACTGACCCCTGCACTCTCTTGTTGACTATAAAGGCCGCACCATTTTTTCTACAAGATTCCTGGCCACAGTAGTAGATATAATGGTCTTCTGAGTTAAATTCGCCCATTCCTGTCCACTTTAGTTCACTGATTCCTAAGATATCGATGTTCAGTCTTGCCATCTCATTTTTGACCACGTCAAGCTTACCTTGATTCATAGATCTTACATTCCAGGTTCCTATGCAGTATTGTTCTTTGCAGCATCGGACTTTCCTTTCACCATCAGACACATCCACAACTGAGCGTCCTTTCGGCTTTGGCCCAGCCACTCTTTCTGGGGTTACTTGTACTTGCCCTCTGCTCTTCCCCAGTAGCATATTGGACACCTTCCGACCTGAGGGGCTCATCTTCCGGCGTCATATCTTTTAGCCTTTTGATACTGTCCATGGGGTTTTCTTGGCAAAAATACTGGAGTGGGCTGCCATTTCCTTCTGCATGACAACAAATTCTGGATGTCAGGACATGTCAGATCACTTCAGGTGCATAAATAAATGTGCTTCGGGCTGTTCAGGTTGCACAGAAATGAAAGACAGCAAATACCAAGTTCATGAATCCCAAATTGCACTAAGCCATTAACAACAATTATAGCTCCACACTGCCTCTAGGGTTCCAACAGCCAGTTCCAACTATGCAACTTGACAACTGTTACTGTCTAACAGAAGTCACCTGCATCATGGGACATCTTTGTGGACACCTGTGATCTTTTCTTGAAGCAAAGATTACAGGTAAGGTTCTAATTAAAAGCTCTCTTATTCATTCCTGAATACTGATATTCTCTTCCTAGCCTAACATTGCAGTCCCAAACAGAGTTGCACCATTCTAAACCAATGGATTCGGAAGGGTGTAATTCTCCTTGGGATTATACTGCATGGGCAACCTCAGTGGAACTTCTAGCCTGTTTTATTTCTTTTCATTCATATAATTTGCATTTTAAAAACAAGGACATAGATTGGAATAGGGAAGCCATAACCATGGTGACAAACAGGCATTTCCATTAGCTATACACATTGAAGGATCAAACAATAAACTGAACAATCAATATTCAAAACATTTTATGAGAAGCAGGATACGGGGCTGAATCCCAATGAAAAGTTCTGTGCACTCAAGGGATTTTGATAGCATACCAGTTCTGCAGGACTAGAATTGTGGGAGGGGGATTTAGGACTGCAGTGGGTGAAGGAGGCAGGGAAATCACACTTTTGTGCACAGAAGTCTTTCCTTGAACAAAAACATTTAGACAGGATCTGACCCTTTTCCTCATCCCTAAAGACTACTTTCCCAAAACTATTTACAAAGTTGTTCCTTTCACATTGGCAATGCTCCTTTAAATAAAAATCATTTGAGCACTCATGGAGGCAGCTGACCCAGTGGTTGGAGTCTGTGCATCTGTTCTGCTAGCACTGGTGCTTTCCTCCAGAGAAAGAAGCTTCCCCTCATGTAAGAAATGAACAAATTAAATAGCATTCTTGCATCAGGACCATTTGGAACTGAGGGTGAACAACGTAGTGGTCAAGTTTACAGTGGAAACCAAATTATTATGCATATCAGAATAAATAATCCTTATATTGAGGCTTCCTTTTTGAAATCCATTGTTCCTACCTCTTCAATACCTCATCGATACAAGGAAATCATAGCAATTTTCTAATAGTAATATTTACCCTAACACAGAGTTTTTGTTAGTTATGTTTTATTCAACTTATAAATGTATATCACAGCTAAGATTATATTCTATTTGTTAGTTAAGTAACAGTTACGAATTCTTTGATTATTGTTCAATTTGTTTTATCAACGTTATCTTGCTGAATGTATTCTTCATCCTAATTACTGTTACAATGTTAAAAGTTATTTAAAAAATTAAGAATAAATAATCTTAACTTTAAATGTATGCTGATAGAGTCTATTTGTTTCAGTTGTGGGGTTGTAGTGGATCAAAATGTCAAGTCAGCGTGTGGTAGCAGTGAAAAGGGCAAACTCCATGCTTAGGCTTATTAGGATCTGAGAAAATGTGGCCAGAATTGTGATGCCCTTGTATAGAGCTATGGTACAGCCTTGTCTGAAATACTGTGCACAGTTCTGGTTATTGTTATCTCAAAAGGGATATTACAAAGTAGGAGTGTCAGCTCAAGGCTAGCAACGAGCAGCAGACCTACCAGCATGGTGGGGCGGGGGCTTGCCAGCAATATTGTGGCATTGCTGGTGACACAGTGATATCATTTCTGGCACAACCCAGAAGTGACATCATCCTGTGGGGTGCCACTCTAACATTCACCTAAAACTCTATGCTTAAACCATAGAGTTTTGGGCAAATGCCAGAGTATCACCCCTATATGATGACATCACTTCCAGAACATGCCGCTGTATTATCACCTCATTGTTACCCCATTTTCCCACAGACCCACTGGCAGGGGGAGAGGCTGCTGGCAGGAGGGCTACTGCCAACTAGGAAAACTGGGCAATGCTGCTACTAATTTTGAAAAAGTATAGAAGTGGTAATCAAGATTAATCATGGTTTGGAGTAACTTTCCTTTGAGGAAAGACTGAAGAATCTGAGACTTTTCACTTGGGGGGGGGGAGACAGCTAAGGGCAATATAACAAAGTTTGAGTCCAGTGGCACCTTTAAGATCAACAAAGTTTTGTTCTGGGTATGGGATTACATCTACATGCACACTTCTTCAGATACATTGAAACAGAAGTCACTAACTATTACATCTAGGTAGAAGATGGGGAGGGGTTGCCAGGAAGGGTCAATTAGAGTCAAGATGCATAACTAATTGAGCTAAGACTGGATAAAGGCAATTGGTAAGATGTGTGAATAGTAGCAAATTAGGATACAGCATAATAAAAGGAGTTTACAACAGATGCGAGAATTGAATGAGGTTAGGATGTGTAGTGTGATAAGAAACTGATACCTCTGTTAAGCCCTGGGGGTTCCATTGTCCTGAGTGTTGTGATAACTTGTAACTCAGCAATCTCCCGTTCTAGTCTGTTTTTCAAATTCCTTTGCAATAAAACAGTTACTTTGAGTCCCACCACTGAATTTCCTGAAAGGCTGAAGTGTTCCCACGGGTTTCTCAGTTTTGTGTTTTTTAATTTCAGATTTGTGTCCATTTATCCATTGGTGTAGGGTTTGACCTGTTTGCCCTATGTACAGAACCAAAGGGCATTGTTGGCAGACATGATAGAGGTTTGTATAATTATGCATAGAGAGGAGAAAGTGGATAGAGAAAGCTTTTTCTCCCTCTCCCATAACCCAGAGGCACCCTGTGAAGTTGATGGGCAAAAAGTTCAGGATAAATGGACATAATTCTTTACTTAATGAGTGATTAAACTGCCTGTATGTTTACCAAGGAGCTGCGGTGGCTCAAGTGGTTAAGACGCTGAACTGCAGGCTGTGGAAAGTCAGTAGTTCAGCGGTTCAAGACCCGGGTGCCGCAAGACAGGGTGAGCTCCTGTCTCTAGTTCCAGCTCCTGCCAACCTAGCAGTTCGAAAGAAAGAAATTGCAAGTAGATAAATAGGGACCACTTCGGTGGGAAGGTAACGGCGTTCCGTGCGCCTTGGTGTTTAGTCATGCCAGCCACATGACCACGGAAACGTCTTCGGACAGCGCTGGCTCTTCGGCTTTGAAACGGAGATGAGCACCGCAACCCTAGAGTCGGATTCGACTGGCTTTCGAGCAAGGGAACCTTTACCTTTACCTTTTTATGTTTACCAAAATGGGGCAGACTAGAGGTCTGAGGAGATGTCTGAAGTCTGGAAAATGATGCAGGAGGAAGAGTTAACCTCCTTCCTCTCGTGCCACAACCCTGATCTGAATTGGAGAGCCCCGCGGCTGCCACTCAACAATAAAACTTGTTCTGGAGATCCATTTATTAAAGTAGTAAATACGATGCTGTTAGTTCCCCTGTTATACTTCTTTCTCATGCTCAATCATGCTTTCTAAACCTTTTGAGTTGAGTGAGCACTTTAAAACCTAGATAACTAGGCTTTTCACCATATTTTCAATAACAATAATAATCAATAAACATAATAAGGTCCCATTAGTCTTGTGCTGTTGCTCTGGTCAGATTTTCAGCAAAAGGTAGCATCATCACACCATTCTGTCATTATTTCAGTCCCACTGGCTCTTGTTATGACTCTAGTCACCTCCGGGATCTCTGCTGGTGAGCTAAGAAACCTATCAATTAACCCACTTAGAACTCAATATTAAGTATTTGATCGTTGCCACAGATTTTTTTCCCAGTGTCTACATTCCTGGAGAAGAGCCATGCACTTAATTTTTTAAGTGGCTGGAGATAAATTAGCTTAATTCTTTGTTATCCATTTCTATAGGGCATATGCTAATTTAATTGATGATGATTACATGAACTGCTTAGTACTGTGCTTTCCACCCATAACCATTTTTTTCACTCACTGGAAGCATCTCCTTAGTCACTCAGTGTTTATTAAACTCCCTTCCTTTCAGACCTGTGGCACCACATCCTAAGTCAGTTTATAATAGAAATTATTCATTCCAGACTATTGTCATCCAGTAGAACTCTCACAGAACCTTTCCCCCCCCCTTAGCCTATCATTAACTGCATGCATGTAATTATTTATTACATGCTTATCAAAGTTGTTAGTGTATCATACAGCATAATTACAAGATGCATAGAAAAATGTGTAAAAGAGTCAAAGCAGCTCAGCCGTGCAGCCGACTGCAGCACGGCAGTCTGGCACAAAGGCTCTCTCCTGCTCATCAGGCATGGGCAGATTGTAAATGCAGACTTCCTGGGTACTGGACTGGAGCCCTGCTGCTTGAGCCACTTTATCTTTCTGGAAAATAACAGGCTCTCTTGGGCTAAAGGAGCTTTGCAAGGTCCTTGTTTTGCTTCTAGTCCTTCCTTCCTCCAATGGTAAGGCTTTATTGGCCACAGCCTAACCACACAGATTTTTTAAAGAACATCCCTTTTCTTTCTAAGCCCATCCTAACGTTCAAAGTTTTAAAATGTTTATTTTGTGCTGGATTGCTAAAAGATAAGAGGCCACCAAGGTTCAACTCAGTAAGAAGGCCCAAGCTTGTCTGCATGCAAACATTAGGGTTGCCAACTCCTAATTTCTTACCGGCGGGGGACCGTCCGCTTGGTCCGGGAGCTGCTTGGCGAAGTGTGCGCGCGTGCGCGAAGCGCGCGCGCGCTGCCAGGATGTCACCGGAAGTGACGTCACACGCTGGGCGGGGCCACGCCATTTGAGGGGAAAACAAAGAGTTTTCCCCTCAAATGGCTGCCATTTGAGGGGAAAACTCTTTGTTTTCCCCTCAAACAGCGTGGCTCCGCCCCCAGCGTGCGACGTCACTTCCGGTGACGCGCACGCGGGGGTGGGGTTTCCCCCGGGCCCCGATTCCGGCGCGCCGGGAATCGGGGCTCCAAAACGGGGGATTCCCCGCCCCCCGGCTGCATTTGGCAGCCCTAGCAAACATCCTTTGTTCTTCCTGCAAGGCCCCAACTCTAAAGGTATAGATCACTTTCTGTTAGGGGTTGTGATGCTAACTCAAAGACCACCTGGTTCCAACCTCCCTTACAAATGATGGTTTTAGAGAAGTGTTGTATCTAAATTCTGCATTCCATCTCTAGGTTATCATCGTGCAGCTGTCAGCTGTCATGACCAGAGATTGTTTCAGTTCAATTCAATCAGACAGTATTTGATGATAGAGAATCTTCTGGAACTTACCAGCCGTTAGCTTAAACAATATTGACCTATCAATCATCACTGAGATGGAAGAGACCACTAACAAGTTCCAGGCATGTACAGAAATGAACTGCTAACAAATTACTCATAGTATGTTGTGAAGTGAGAAATTATGGAAGAATTAATTTCTGCTTTACATGTAGTATTGGCAAAAGTACAATAAACCAAATTAATGTGTTTAAGTGCATGCTGAGATTGACAGAGCATGAATTACAAAAACAGCAACCTACACCACATGTTATTTCTCATAGTTAGAAAGAGCAAAATGAGCTTTAATGGTTGTCAGGTCCTGGGTCTGCAGGGTGCCGGCTGGATGCAGCAGAGTCCTCCAGGGCCCAACTTTTAGGCTAGGGAGCTAGCAGTGGCCTCAGATGATGCAGGAAGAGGGGGGTTGGCAGACACCCAAGTCCCTCTCTCCTGCTCGTGGGTTCCCTGTTGCTCTCTCTAGCTCTCTGGGTCTCTTCTGCGCTCCTCCTCCCCAGCCAGCCTTTAGCTCCCTGCTTAAGTCTTTCCCTTTGGGGTGAGGCCCCACCGAGAGGCCCCCTCTCTTCCCCTATAAGGATCTGTCTGACAGCCAACCCTTGTTCCCAATGAGTTGCTCTCACTCTCTCCTCGAACCCACCCCCTAGCCTTACCCTTGGCATGGGGTGAGGTTGCCACATCTGTTTCCAATCCCCCTTTGCCGCCTGAGCTCCTACCGTTTCCCTGTCACTGCTGCCTGCCTCTCCTCCCCGTGGAGAAAGTCCCCTATGTAATCCAGCTGCGAGCCTGGGAGACAGCGATGGTGGCCCCCAAGCTGTGAGGTTTCTGTGTCCTGTTTTTTCTTCCAACAACCATCTGGCTCCCTTCAATGTTTGTAAGTGCAGGGCCTGGGCCGGGACCTTCACTGCCAGACACTGGTCTATTGGAATACGCATGCAGAGTCAATAAAACTGTAGTGACTAATATCAAATGTCCCCAGGAAAAGATAGCCAAGAGAAAGAAAGCTGAGATCCAGAAAGAAAGGTGAGATCCAGAAGGGATATATATTGTGCTATTTTGATTTGTAAAGTTGATAATTCAACCCAATCTAGCAAGACCTAGAATTCATGAGTCTAGATGGGATCCTACACATGCATGAAAGGGCTTGGATATGAGAAGGAAACACCCTGAGCTTCACACAAGTCCCTGGAAAACTAAAAAGCAGGACCTCCCTCTTTTATTGCCACTCAGCACTTGTATTTTATTAGCTCTGAATATGGAGGTTCCATTTCAGTGTCATGACTAATAGTAATTGATAGACCTACCTTCCATGAAATTGTCTAATCTACTTTTAAAGCATCTGTTAAGATGCTGAACTGCAGGCTGTGGAAGGTCAGTAGTTCAGCAGTTCGAGACCCGGGCGGCGCATGATGGAGTGAGCTCCCATCTCTGGTTCCAGCTAGCAGTTCGAAAGCAAGAAATTGCAAGTAGATAAATAGGTACCACTTCGGTGGGAAGGTAACAGCGTTCCGTGCTCCTTGGTGTTTAGTCATGCCGGCCACATGACCACGGAAACATCTTCAGACAACGCTGGCTCTTCGGCTTTGAAACGGAGATGAGCACCGCAACCCTAGAGTCGGATTCGACTGGCTTTCGAGCAAAGGAACCTTTACCTTTTATAGTATCATATGACATAATTATATCATGTGGCAGTGAATTCCATGTTATAGCCATGTAAGAACATAAAATCTATTTTCCCCATATTAAAAAAAAAAAATTAAAATCCCAACTTTCCCACACAACTGAAAGTTTTTCTTAAAACCCTTTGATTATAACCATATTTTTAAATGTCCCTACAATAGGTTTCTAATTTCACACTAAAACCCAGTAGTAATTGTAATCCAGCAACCGTTTGGTTCTGCCGGAATTTATTATATAAAACTTTTGTCTTCCCACTTTGTCAATGGAAGAAATTTTACCAGTCAGTGAAGGCATTGAAACTTTTGTGTGATGCAGTGTGTAGGTAGGATTTGGACAGGGAATTGAAAGGAAATGTCTCAATCATTACATTACAAGGTTCTTATGGAATGCCATAGACAGACTATAACAGGATATGGCTATAAGGCAGCAATGGGAAGCATGGATTACATTAACTATTTTAAAATCTGTGCCATCCATCCCTGCAATTTCATATATGTTAATTCAGATACAGATGTCTGAGCAAAGTTTTGGAGACAATGTTAGCGCATTGAACAATTAGCAGAAAACATAAGGGTCGCCACAATAAAAATGCAAAGCCCAAGAATCACAAGCCCATTTTGAAAATGCATTGCCCAAAGCCACTGAAATTCATGAGTGGGCAGGTAGTAGGAATGCAAAGACCATTTGCTCATCCCAGTCCAGTAAAGTTTGAAATTTCAACCAGGTAGTTAAGATTTCAGGCTCCAGAGAAACTCAGCATTGGAATAATAATGCAATCCTTGCAGTCTTTGAGAGCACCTTATATGTAAGCTAGCAGTAAATCGTAAGTACTCTGCCTTTTGCCATTCAAGGCATGATATTCATACACAAATCATGTAAGAGAGACTGGCGGATGGCTCCTAGTCCCAAATGCACAGAGGAAGGTAAAGCCAGTGTTCTCAATTGATCACACCATAAAAGGATAGCTGCATTCAGAATAGGCACAAGTTTGGAAAGAAGTTCTGATGGCTGAGATGTGTTTGGAATATTTGTAATCCTGAAACCTGTTCTTTTCCTCAATCAAGAGAGAAAATGGGTGTTTAAATAACCAGTGTAAAATAAATTCCAGAGGGATAGTCATGTTTGTTATTTGCAGCAAAAGCAAGCAGAAGTTTTGTGGTACCTTCAAGGCTGACACTTCATTCTAGCATAAGCCTTCATAGCCATACATAAGCCATAATGTGCTAATTAGGGTGAAATGGGTTTTTAGCTGATTTATGTTGTTTTTCAGATAATCTGGGGATATATGCAGACTTAATTTTGTATGCCTAATTGGTACCTGGAAGGTTCCAGAAACTATTTATGGAATCCAGCCTCCATAGTGTGACATATACTAAACAGTACCACTTCAAGTGTTCCTTAATAATTAAACCAATATTAACCATCTGCTGTAGCCCTTGCTTAAGTTTGGATGAATGTCTATCAAAGTCAGTGAGCATCCCAATCATTGCACCCTACCTTTATATCCTTACTGGATCTATTTGTGGAGTCATTTTCTTTTGTTTGTTTTTCTAACTTAACTGATCTTACCTGTAGACATTTCATTATTCTTTTTACATGCCAGCTGATTAAAGGAACAAAAGTCCTGCAGTTGAGGGGCATCAGAAAAGTAGTGCTGCTTTCTCTTGATATTTTTGGAAATATTCTGGAGGACAATTATCCAAATGATTCCAAAATACTATTACTATGAGGCAAAATAATGAAATGAAGGCCAACTGAAACAAAGGCAAAGCAATCTCGAAAGGAGGCTAAAGAAGCACGACCCTTTACATTCAGTGGTAATGCTAAGAGACATTTAGATGTGATAGTGGAAGACAAAATCATCCATGACTTTGCAATGCAATGTGGCTGCTACAAAGGTCAGTGCAATTTTAGGCTCCAGAAGCAAAGGCATACCATCATGAAAGGAAGGAACTGATAGCTCATTCTTAGTGAACTCTTTCACACACCGTATTCAGTTATAGGCATATCGATATCGGAGAAATGAAGACAAATTGAAGGAAGCCGAGAGAACAGAATAGCAATTATGGTGCTGGAAGGGTATCTCGGAAGAAAGAAAAAGAGGTTAAAATGTAAAGCATGGCTAAGAGATGATGCAGTGACCTTCTACAGATATCTTGTGGCTGCAGTCTTCAGAAAAGGCAGTGAATTGCTTAGCATAGTACAAGGAGTAGTAAGTAATGGGAGCAAGATAAAATACTACACCCAAACCCAGATAGTCTTCATCAGATGGTCTCTCAAAAGAAACTCCAGCGAGTTAGGGTCAGTTAAAATGTTACTGTGAACACCATCAAACCTTCCTTCCCCATAGCTATTCCCAAAGCAGTAAGGACTTACCGTGTGTGTGTGCACACGCGTGTGTATCTGTAGCACAGTATGTATTAGAGAAGCTTGGCATTAGCATGGGAAGCTGCATGCATCTATGGACACGTGATAAACATTTTTCAGCAGTGCTTATGCATGATGGGGGATGGCAATATTTGATCCACCCTTTAATATGTGTTGAATAATGAACAGCTCAGCTAGGTGTAGCTGAATAAGTCACTGAATGTGGGGTAGATCAAATCTTGCCTCTTAGCTATAAAGTGTATTCATTATCCACTGAAAAAACAACAAAGTGTCTTGCGGCATCATTTGTCTTTGTTGTTCTTCTTGCAACAGACTAACACAGCTACCCTTCTGGAACATGTCCATTTATAAAACACATGTTTCCTTTATATGGAAATATCTGTGTAGATGAGAAATTCTCAAATGTTTAGCGTGGCTGGTAAAGATTTAATAGTTCATGGTGTAACACAGTAAGCTGCCTGGTACTAAAAACAGACTTGCTGACGTTTTCCTTCAAATCCCAAACACATCCCATGCGTTCATGATATTTATGTGATCAAAGTTGTCAAACATCTTAGATCCACTTCTGTGGGAAGTGAATAAGAAGCATTTTAATTCAGACACAGCATGAGTCCGTCTCATATCTTTCTTTTCCCTGTCTCCTGTATTAATTGACAGGTTTGTTTGCATTCAGTGCTGTTATTTCCAATCTAGGGATTTACACAATGCCTTCTTTCTCCTTCCTTTTCAGTTCTGTCTTGCATTGAAAAATTAGCCATGTTTGTTTGTTGTCTCTCCATTCACATCTACCAATGGTGTGGAGTCTCTTTCTGGGGGGGGGGGAAATGGGACATAAGGGCAAGGGGGCTTGAATTCTTCCTCCTTTGCCTTAGCTCCTCGTGCTCCTTTGCTTCAAGCAGTTTTCTATACAACTCAGAACATTTCCGGTTGAAGAAAAGTGTCTGTCGTGATGGAGTGTGGGAAGGTTAGGAAGGGAAGGATTCTGCCTAGCTCAGTATCTTGTTAAAGTAGAACCTACTCCCCCCCCCTTTAAGATGTTAACAGGGGATACATGAACAACAAACATGCTGATCCTTTCACATCTAATTTGACAGTGACACTTGTGTTGAACTCTCCTGTCCTCTCAACTTCTTGTTGTATTGTTGCCTCTTTTGTTCTATTATACATTTCAAGCAGGGTTGTGGGTTTTTTTTAAAGCATATAATTAACAGTGCCCTTATGAATTTAAGAGCATAACTAATGTTGTATGCATAACAAAACTCAGCCATTTGTTTTAAGAAAATACGTATCCTATGTCATCTTAGAAAATTTGAAGCAGCTAACAACATAATTAAAATATGAGACAATACAGTAATAAAGTTACAGTAGGAACCAAAACAGAACCTAACCAATCAACACAAGACAAACAACACTGCCCCATAATACCATGTCTACAATTAAAAGTTTTTTTAAAAGCTACTTTGGCTTGCAAGTCCAGGTGCTCACATAAAGTCCAGAGTTCAGTCCCAGAAGTCCAGAAGCCAAAAGTGCTGAAGGTCATTACCACAAGGGGTGAAGAGAGTGTAGTCAGGAGGTCCAAGGGTCATCCACAAGCCAGGTGGTCACAAAGCTGAAGTCCCAAGCCAGTCCAAGGTCACATGAAGAAGGGTCAGGAGTTATGGTCGCAGAGTCCAGCAGAATTACTTGTTGCTTCCACAACATGCAAGTTCCCAGCCCTGGGTTTTTTAGGCAAGCTAACAAGCAAGCTCTTGTTAGCAGCCAGCTGTTTGGGAGTACTGCTGCAACTACACCTGGCTGTCATCAGCAAGCAGCTGGCAATGGGCCAGAAGATGTGCATTCTGCCTCCTGCAGCTTCCTTCTAAGCTTCTGTTTCCGGTACTTGAATGATGGAGCTGAGTATGGTGGACTGGTCTTAAACATCTGAGTCTCACCTGCTGAATCAGGGCTGGGTGATGGCTCTGGATCAGCTGCCGGTGGTGAGTCTTGGTCAGCCTGCAGCTCATCAGCCTGTTTGCTGACTTCTGCTGACTCAGAGCCAACCACACGTGGCTCCCTTTCTCCCAAGGAGTCCTCTTCCCCTGAGGAGTCCTCATCCCTCTCTGAGGACTTCATGCTGAGTTCAGGCTGACCCACAACATTAGGTGAGTATCACCACACACCTCCATCCCTCAGTTTGGAGCTGATGGAGGTCCAAGAAACCTGGTGGGGTCAGCTCTTTTAAGGCGACTGCTTTGCCATCCTTTGTCCAGGTCTCAGTCATAGAATCATAGAATGTTAGAGTTGGAAGGGACCTTGCCGGTTATCTAGTCCAACTCCTTGCTCTCTGCAGGAGCATAGCCGAAAGATAGTCCTACAACATACCCGAAAGATGGTCGTCCAGCCTCCGCTTGAAAACGTCCAGCAAAGGAGCATCCACCACCTCCTCAGGCAGTCTGTTCCACTGCTCAACCACTCTTACAGTTAGGAAGTTTCTCCTAATATTTAGCTGGTAACGACTCCTTTGTAATTTCCACTCATTAGATCTAGTCTTGCAATCCGGAGCAAGAGAGAGTAGATCTGCTCCATCTTCTACATGACAGCCCTTCAAATCATGTCCCCTCTAAGCCTTCTCTTACCCACGCTAAACATACCCAACTCTTTCAGCCTTTCCTCGTAAGACTTGGATTCCAACCCACTCACCATTCTGGTTGGCCTCCTCTGGACACGCTCGAGCTTGTCAACACCCTTCCTAAAATGTGGTGCCCAAAACTGGACACAGTACTCCAGGTGAGGCCTGACCATAGCAGAATAGAGTGGAACTACCACCTCCCATGATCTGGACACAATGCTTGTGTTAATGCATCCTAAGATTGCATTAGCTTTCTTCACAGTCACATTGCACTGCTGGCTCATGTTTAGCTTGTGATCAACCAGAACACCTAGATCCCTTTTACATGTGCTGCTGTCAAGCCAAGTCGGTCCCATTCTATATCTGTGCCTTTGATTTTTTGGACCTAAGTGTAGGAATTTGCACTTATCTCTAATGAAATTCATTTTATTTGTTTCAGCCCACTGTTCCAGCCTATCTAGATCATTTTGAATCCTGACCCTGTCTTCTTCAGAATTAGCAATCCCACCCAGCTTTGTGTCATCTGCAAATTTGATAAGCATCCCCTCTATGTCTTCCTCCAGGCCATTTATAAAAGCATTGAACAACACCGGGCCCAGGATTGAGCCCTGCAGCACTCCACTTGAGACTTCCTTCCACATAGGTGTAGAGCCATTTACAGCACTTGTTGGGTACGATTTTTCAACCAACCATGAATCCATCCAACAGTTGCACCATCCAGCCCACATTTAACCAGCTTATCCTCAAGGATATCATGAGAAACTTTGTCAAATGCTTTACTGAAATCTAGATACACTATGTCCACAGCATTGCCAGAGTCAACCATTTTAGTAACTCTGTCAAAAAAGGAGATAAGGTTGGTCTGGCATGATTTATTCTTGATAAACCCATGCTGGCTACTACCAATTAACTCATTCCATTCAAGGTGCTCACAGACAGAGCATTTAATAATCTACTCTATAATTTTTCCAGGTATTGATGTCAAACTGACAGGCCTGTAATTTCCCGGGTCCGTCTTTTTTTCCTTCTTGAAGATCAGGACAACATTTGCTCTTCTTCAGTCTTCCAGGACAACACCAGTACTCCAGGAAATCTCAAAGATTAGAGCCAGAGGCTCTGAAATAACATCTGCAAATTCTTTTAGCACCCTGGGATGCAAGCCATCCGGCCCTGGAGACTTGAAAGTATTTAAGGCAGTTAGATGCTCTCTAACCATTTCCTTACTTACTCTGAACTGGCAGTTCCTCCCTCCTTCATATGCCCTGCATTCCTCAGTTTGTATACAGCTCGCCTTATGGTTAAAGACTGACGCAAAGTGAGAGTTAAGTCCGCTTTGTCTTCCCTTGTTAAGGCTTGACCGTCTTCCCCCCGCAATGAGCTTACCCCATCCCTGTTCTTCTTTTTGCTCTGAACATAGGCATAGAAACCTTTCTTGTTATTTTTAGCATCCTTCGCAAACCTCAGCTCCATCTGCACTTTAGCCTTTCTGACACCATCCCTACAGGGGATGTACTCATCCTAAGTAATTTGTCCCTCCTTCCATTTCCTGTACATTTCCCTTTTTAGTCTCAGCTCTCCAAAAAGTTCCTTGTTCAGCCACCTCAGCTTCATTACCCTTCTCCCACCTTTCTTTCTCACTGGGACAGTTTGCAATTGTGCCTTAAGCACTTCATTTTTCAGCATCTCCCATCCTTCCTGTGCAGATTTCCCCCTCAGCATTTCCAGCCATGGGATCCTACCTAATATTTCTCTGAGTTTTTTTTAAAATCAGCTTTCCTGAAGTCCTGGGTACGAGTCCTACTATGTCCTGGTTTCACATCCTTCTCTATGTCAAATTCCAAACTGACTTGGTCACTATTCCACAAGGATCCCACAACATTCACTTCATCAACCACCTCTTCCCTGTTAGTCAGGATTAAATCCAGGATAGCAGATCCTCTGGTTCTCACCTCCACCTTTTGAGAGATGAAGTTGTCCGCAAGACTATCCAAGAATCTGCGGGATGCCCCATGTCTAGCAGAGTTAGATTTCCAACAAATATCTGGATAGTTGAAATCTCCCATTACCACTACATCCTGTCTCTGTGAAAGTTTAGCAAGCTGTTGTACAAATGCATCATCCAGTTCCTCCGGTTGTTTGGAGGTCTGTAGTATACCCCCACAACAATATCCTCTTCTTTTTTCCCTCGCTCTATCCTTACCCACACACTTTCAACAGGACAATTCTCGAAATACTAAATTTCAGTGCAAGTGTATTCATTCTTGACATACAGTGCCACCCCACCTCCTTTTTTGTTTATTCTGTTCCGTTTGAACAAGGTATATCCTTCAATCATTGTGCTCCATATGAGACTCATCCCACCAGGTCTCCGTAATACCTATCAGATCATACTTACTTTCCAGTATTTGAAGTTCAAGTTCCTCCTGTTTATTTCCCGTACTCTGTGCATTAGTATAAAGACATCTCAGATTACCGATATGTGCTTTGCACATAGTTAATATTTTTTCAAAATTTTGCATAGACTAAAACACAAAATCTTTCTGTAACATATCACATAGATGACCTTTGACTTACTGATATTAAAAAATCATGATACTCGAGTTACTATGATCTGTAATGTACTTATATGATAAGCCTGGTTATTTCCAGAGCAGGAAACCAGCCAGAGAAGCAGTTGGACCTTTGGATAACAAAGGAATAAAAGGTTTGTAAAGGAAGATGGGGAGATGACAGAGAAGCTCAATGAAATTTTTGCTTCTGTGTTCACTGTGGAAAATGTGGGGCATGTACACTGCCCGGCATTCATCCCTATCGCACGGCTAATGCTGCGTGTGACCGGACCCATGGCTACCCATCCTCTTAGATTTATTCAAGTAGATTCAGTTCACATTCAGGTTGCAGTCAAAAGGAGAGAAAGAAGCCTAATCTAAAGAATACTTTTCCTATCACAAGTGGCCAGCTTAATCTGGCAACATGTGTATGGAATATGAGGTCATTGTTTCTACAGGAGAGACCCGTAAAGACATGTGACTCCATGAAGACCCATGCAGAGAATGGGAGAGAACAAAGGACACAAAGAGAGAGAGAAGGGATCAGAAGGCAGCTCCCAGTTTAAGTCAAAGAAAGAGACATCTCATTCAAGGAGATAACACTTAAACACACTTAGAGTGATGTCTTCCCCCCCCCCCCCGTGTCCAGTCATGCTGCATCACTCACTCCAACACAATCCAACTGTATAAAACTCACTAGATTCAGATGACTTTTATCTCACATACAGTATTGCACAGGTGAGATTGATTCCAGACTCTGATAAATGCTACCAAAAATTACCATGGGTTCAGGGCAAGGCTCTGGTGCCCTGCCCAGTCCTTCCCATGTGAATGATGCAGCAGTTCCTAGGTACAAGTTGTTATAACAATATGTGACACTGTCTGTGTGTGTGTGTGTGTATGTACAAAACAGGACTTTAGAGTGAGTACAATATTATTAACATTTACTAAGTACACTGCTGAGATGCATAATGGTTCTCTGATCATTATTTCTAAGCAATTAGAGTGCAAATTTAACATAATCTGTAGGAAAGAAAGCTTCAAAACAAATTGTTTTAGACAATGGCATTTTAAGAAAACGTCTCAGCAGATTTGAAATTAAATACAGGAACAAAAATATACAGGAGCAAAGAACAATCAGATGTGGTACGAAAAAAAGTCACCATTTGATTTTAATCAATATTTAATATTACCACAATGTTTTAGAAAACCAGACCAGTTGTTTGCCACTGATATGGCATGTGTTCCCCCCCCCCTATACCCCTCCTTTCTCTGACATTGCAGAAGGAAATCATCACATTTTTCCCATGGGTTAGAGCTTCTCAAATCTCCTTGAAGAAACTGTCCCTTTTGCTTGATGGGACTAAGTTTATTGATGGGGGGGGGAGAAATAGATGGCTGAATTTCTGAAAGGAACAAATGTAAGCTATTTTGGCTTGTCAACGTTTGATAAACAATAGTATTTCTTTACACACCCACATCCAATACTTTAAAGAATTGTTCTGGATATAACTGCTGGATTTCTCTAAAAACCATGAGAAATATGGTACTGTGAAACTCACAGTTGTTTTGAAAGAACCTCATTTAATTAAACATCTAGCCTATAGTTCCCATGGCTGTACTCCCATACACCCCCCATTTATATAAGGACTGCATACAAGGAACTACTGGGGTTGCTTCCTCTAGTGATGCATTGTTGTCCCATGGCAATATATACCTTAGAGTTGATTCTGATGTAACTCCAAATAATGCTTTGTGCTATGTGAATGAGTCCTGTATTCACACGCTCTTTCCTCCCAGCATGTATAAGCAATCATTTCTGATCTAGTGCAAACCATAGTTTGCTGTTAGATCCGATCCAGTACACTATAGCTGATGCTTTCCCTCAAAAGCAGGATCACAAAACACAGTTTTAGGCTATTTTGCAGTTCTTGTCAGAGATGAAGCACAAACTATTATTTAGGATATTTTTCTACCACCTCTTCAGAATCCTGCTAAAGGCAGCTTAGAATTAAAGCAATGTCACACTATAAAAAACAAACCATTAAAAACAAGCCATTGGACATAAACAGCACAAACACTATCCATAAAATAGCAGAACTTTAAAAAGCTGGTAAGACAAAACCTCTAATAAGAAGCCTGAATTAAAAAATAGGGTTTTGGCCTTCTGCCTAACGGAAAGTAAAGTAAGTGCCAGGCAAGCCTCAGGGGGAGGGTGTTCTAGAGGCAAGGTGCCACTACAGGAAATCCCGTTTCCAGTTGCCACATGCCTCACCTCTGAAAGCTGGAGCACAGAGAGCAGGGCATGAGAGCCCAACTGGTGGGCTGGTGGTATGGAGGAGATGGTCCTTCAGGTACTCTGGCTCAAATCCATTTAAGGCTTTAAAAGTAAGAAGCAGCACTTTGAATTGTGCCTGTATGATCCCTGTAATCAACCCCCAACAATAATGTGGCTGTCACAGTTTTCTGGACTATCTTCAAAGGCAGCCCCAAGTAAAAAACATTACAGTAATCTAACTCTGATGTGATTGGAACATGGATCTCTGAGACCAGATGAGGTGTAAAGCTAAGCTACCGTTTGTGCTTAGCTGGAAGTCACTAATTCACTCCACAAGATGTGGAGGAAGTATCCAGGCATTCATATAAACTGTTGTTTGGTTTTACATGCTCATCAGCTTCTAGGGCTGCCAGGTCCCCCGAAGGGGTGGGGGTTTGCCCGCTCAAAGGGCCCCCAACCCGCCGGCCCCAATGTGCCCGGATCCATCACCCAGAGGTGATGTCATCACACTGGGCACGTTGCCAGGGGGGACGCTCTAGCATTCTGCCTGAAAACTCTATGGTGCCATAGAGTTTTCAAGCTGAATGCTAGAGTGTCCACCGATGGCATGCCTAGTGTGATGACGTCACTTCCAGGTGATGTCATTTTGCCGGGCACGTCGGCCAGATCCGGGCACTTTGGGGACGGGGTTCCCCCCGCTGGCCAGATCCGGGTCAGTGGTTTAGGGGCCCTTTGAGAAAACCCCCACCCACCGGGCAACCTGGCAGCCCTAGAGGTTGATGAGCATGTAAAACCAAACAACAGTTTATATGAATGCCTGGATACTTCCTACGCTACGCACTATGCACACACTCGAATGTCCCAGACCGGGACCAACTTCCCCTAGCTGAAAACGGTAAGGGACCTGGCAACCCTATCACCCTCTCTATGTGGATGTTTAATGGATTGTAGAAAATTTACTTCCAGTCCTGGTTCAGCTACATAAATGACTGAATGGCCTGAGACAACTCACTACCTCTCAGCCTAGTCTACTACACAAAGTTCTTATGTGGGTAAAATTGGATATTTATTTGTTTATGTATTTGATTTATAGTCCACCTTTCTCACAGAGGCTGAAGGTGGATTACACAGTGTGAATCACAGTAATCAATAGGACAAGAGAGGATAAGAAATGTAGTAGGACTAGGATTACAGACATGATACATTACACAGTGCAGAAAATGGTATTACATAACTTTGAAACAACATAGAGAGGACAGGATAACACAAACAGGAAATAGATGATACATACTACTAAATGCAGTGGTAAAGTTCACAGCCCTGTTCCCTTTATAAAAGTACCTTCCTAAACGATTTCATTATAATATAGCCCTATTTGCTTTATAAAAATGCTGTCCTGAAAAATCCTGTTTTACATAGTTTGTGGAGTGACAAAAGCACAGGAGCCTTCATGGTCTACTCAGGCAGGCCATGCCACAAGGTGGGGGTTACAACAGGGAAAGCAGAATTCTGATCGTTTTGGATTTTTTTTTCCTATCATACCGTGGGCCATCTTGATAAATGAAATCACACTGTCGCTACAACCAGAGTGGAGACTATTATTTGTATAACAGCATTACCTGGGGAGCAGAGTCATGAATCAAGTCTTCATTATGCAAACAAGGTACATGCATATAATGAAGATATAGTATCTGACCCCAGCTGTATCAGTTACTGTTATACTATTCAAAAAATGGCTATCACAAACTGCAGTTTCAACATAAAAGCCCTTACTCAGTGAGAGTCAAAGAGTGGGAATATCTCAGTAATGTATAGCATAGTTATCTTTAAGGGGCTCTGGTTTTGAACTCTTGTTTGTTTTTTAAATGTTGTATAAAAACTACATCATGAACAAATTTTTCTGTAGCATAAATTAGAATCTGAATCACTGGGGTTATTCCATCATAGGACTTCATTCTTTCTGTATCTATATAAACCACAACCCAAGGATGTGAACATAACTGAAGGAGGGAGGCATCAAGACCTTTCAGTTTAAAATGCAGTCAGCTATGGTTGTTGTTGCTCCCATAAGAGAATTATTAAACAAATATGAAGACTCTAAAAGGAGCTCAGTTAACGAGGAATGTTTTTACTGCAGACATTTAAGCCTCAGGATACTGAACAGAAGGCTTTACTCTACTTTCTGTTTCTAGTTTGAACTATATTGCTCTTTTTAAAAGATCGTGATAGAATTGCTTCAGCAGAAGCTCTTCCTTCAGGCATCATAAAATGCTGAGGACCCTACCCCAGGCCATCTCAACAAGCACTCTTAGTTAAAAGAGGGGAACGTGGAAATAATGAGCCAAAGACAATTCCATGCCCCCTTTCCTGAAGCCTCCTGACCTTGAAAAGTCTTAAAGCTCTCCTTCCCATGAAAAATAACTTCTGCGTATTGCTGAGTATGTGCATTGCTCCACAGACAAATAACAATAAAAGCGCATGCCTTGTTCATTTATCCTCCTCCGAGACCTATAAACCAGGAACAAATGTAACAAAGGCAGAAGATTAACCGTGCAAGTGTAACACTCCAAATTTTTCATGGTGTTTCCTCCACAGAAACAATTAGTAAATGTCACTAATTGCTAGGCACTCTTTAAGAATTCAGATCCAACCCCAGTCTTGGTTTGACTCAGAGGCAAATCTCCCAGTGGTAAAGTAACTTCAGCAGAATCTTTGAGAACATAATTCACTAAACACAGCTCTTTAAGAAACTTAATTCCGACTATGGCTGGGTGCAAACTGAAATGGAACTTAGAAAGGCGATACTCAAGAATCTCTGTCTGATCTAAACAGGGTCCTCAGTGCTCCCACAGGGAGATATCTTTCCTCAAGGAGCAATGCTGGAGAAACAACTTTCTCCTTTTAGACAGGGACAACACAAATGCTACATTCATCATCTACGCTTGAATACCAATACTACAAAGTGCTGTTGGCCCCAATTTTAGCTCTTGGTCTTGAGCTACAAGGGAAGGATTGCTGCCGAGACTTAGTTGCTGCATGTTCAGCCAAGTAACATGGAGTTATACAAAGGGCAGTCAGTATTAGCATACTCTGAAACAGTATATAAGGCCTTTTATTTAACTCTACCTACGTGCCAGTTTGATAAATGGTTGGTCTTCAAATATTAAGGGAAGTGCCAGTATGACACAGGAGATGACTATGTAATCATACAAGCCTTATACAAATTTAAGTCAGTTTCTAGACTTAGACCTTTTCTGCACCTCAGTGTTGGTGCTGTTTTCTGGCAAATTGAACCTTCAGCTGATGCTCCAACTTTACATCACCCCTGTGGCGAAACAGGGACCCACCCTCAGCCTTGGGAGACTGAGGTGCTGTCCTGTGGCGCTCGCAAGCCCCTGTTTTGGCCTTCCCGCCCTGCCTGGTGGGACTATTTCTCTTCGTTAAATGCTGCCACCACTCCCTGAATTGAGTTACCGCCTTCCTTGAGGGACAGTGAGACCCCTCTGGCTAACTTCCCCACCTTGGGAAGTGGGTACCTCGATCTTTGGGCGCCCCCTGGAGAGTTGGCCCCCGGATTTAGGCCCGTTTGTGTTCCCTGGCCTCCCTTTGCCCCTGGTAACGTGCAGAGTGGGGAGGACTATGTGGTTAAGGCACACCAGGCTTTTTAAACTCAAAAAGGAAGATTTATTTAACTATATACATATTGGGCACAGAAAATAAACACAGGCACTTCAACACAACAAATATATGGCTGGGTATGAGCTTCTGTGAGTCACTGCTTGTTGGAAACAAAGAGTTTTCCCATCAAATGGCGTGGCCCCGCCCAGCATGTGACGTCACTTCTAGTGACGTTCTGGCGGCGCGCGCACGCGCTTCAGGAAACGGCTCCCGGACCGGCAGGACGCTCCCCCGCCGGCATGTTTTCTGTATTTGGCAACCCTAAACACAACTGGGGCACTGAAAATAAACTGGATACAAATGCAATTCCACTGTCCCTACCCCCACACCCTCTCTACCTCTGTAGTGGATTGTGGCCTCAGGCCTGGATTTCTGTTTCCCCCTCCTCCGCCGGACTGGCCACCAGTACTGCCACCCTCCTGGCTCTCCACCACGGTCAATAGTGGCCTGGATTGCCCACAGAGTCTCTGGTAACAGGAGTCCCACCTGTGCTCTCACTTGAACCTGCCACCACGCTGAAGACCAGGCTGAGACTGACTCTTTTCCCCTCAGGAGCCAAAAAGCCACTTTCTCCTTGGCCCCGCCCCTGGGGTGTGTCCCTCTTTTCCTGCTCTTTCCCCTCAAGGCTGCTGGGAAGTGTAGGCAGGGAGGTATGGCAGCTCTATTGTTCCCTATGGAGTACCCCCCCACACGTAAGGAACTACCAGGCTGGTATCCTTTTTAAGGCCTGGCAGCCATTTCGTCACAACCCCTTCCACAAAAGGGCATTTATTTTAGGGAATTTTTTTTCTTGAATTTGGATCTGACCTTCCCCATGTGTTTCACCCTTCCTTTGAAAAGGGGTTGTGCAGCCATGCCATCATGTACTTTGTCAGTGATGGAACCTCCTTTGGGGGGCATGTGAAGTATTTTATTTATTTATTCTTCAAATTTATACCCTGCCCTCCCAGCCAGGGTTGGATGTATCATGGGTGAGAGCATGGCTGCCACCATTTCAAAGGTCCCTCACTCCTCCTTAGTCACCAATTAAGAAAATGACTGGCAACTGTCAAACTAGATACACCAATTCATGACACTGTTATTCAATAATTATGAAGCACGCTAAATGCATCGTCATGTACTTTGTCAGCGATGGAACTTCCCTTTTATTGCATATACAGTAATGATTGTTGTGGGTCAGCCAGAGCTCAGCAACAGCAAGGACTCCTCAGGAGAAGAGGCACCCCATGTAGCCAGATTTGAATCAGCAGAAGCTGGCAAGCAGGAAGATGAGCTGCAGGCTTGTCAGGCTCCACAGCCAAGAGCTGTTGCAGAGCCACTGACACCCTTCAACCCCGATCCAACAGGTGAAAGTCAGTTGGTCATTTCTAGCCCTCCACTATCACCCACACCCTTAGAGTGCTGCAGACAGAGGGTAAGAATAGAGCTACAGGAGAGATGACAAGGTGCACACCTCCTGGTCTGATGCCAGCTGCTTCCTCATAGCAAAGGTGAGTAGCTGCAAGATTACTTTCAAACAGAGGGCTATAAGCATGACCCTTCAGCCTTTGGCTATGAGAAAACAGCCAAGAGAGGCTGTTAGGCATGGAAATCCATCCAACATTGCGACCACTGCATCTGATCCTGCCTTGTTCCTGTTACTCTTTGGACCATACCCTGACTCTGCCTTCGTCTTGCCCTTGAACCTGCTCATAGTTAACTCTTGGACTTCCAGACCTTGCTGTATGGACTGACCCTTGGACTGGACTACTGACAGCTCTTGACTCTGTGTTTTGAGCTTGGACCAGAGCTTGACCGCTGCTTGAGTTGGTGCCCTTACCTTACTCATTCCACACTCTGATGGCACAGTCCATGCCACCCCCAGCCTGGCTCCCAACAATGTTATAACATCATAAGATTGTAAAAAAAAAAAAAGGCTGGATGTATCATGGGGAACAGCATGGTTGCCACAATGTCAAAGGTTCCCTGCTCCTCTTTGGTCTCCATCTATAGAAATGGTCAGCAAATATTCCCATAAAATCCTGATGAAAATAGCATTTTGTATATGTAGTAATGTTATAACATCATAATATTGTAAAAAGAAAAGAAAACACACCAGTAGCTATAGGGGAAGAGAAGGGGGGAGAATGAAGAAACAATACAAGCCCATGGCATCAAAACCTACCCACCACAAAAAAAGGAAAGGAAAGGAACTTCATGGATGGGTAAGCGCACGGAGAAGGCTACATGAAACCTCGCTGCCCATTTTGTCCCAGTGTTATGATGTTGCTTTATTATAATGCAAAAAAATCACGTTGTAACACAATCAACATTAGGTTTACAAAATAGCAGATTGCTCAGGGGACAACCTGAGGAGGGTGGAAGGGGGTGAACACATGACACTGATGACACAAAAGGGTAGCGTGGAACAAAATTCAAAATCAGGAATTTCTCACTGGAAAACTGCGAGTTCTGACCCAAAGGGGAAAAAATCACAGAAAAAGTGGGTTTGGAAAATGTGGGGTAACAGGACACTAAATTTGGATCTCCTGGGCAGTCAAAAAGTTGTGCAGAAAGTTTAACAAATTTAAGAATGCCGAACTGGAGGTTTGTACTTGTGTGGAAACGGTCTTACACACCATTTCCGTAAATTTAGTATTACATCTACATTCTCTTTTTAAAGCCACTATTTATACTGTTTACTGGACTTTTCTCTCTCTTTTTTAGCGGATGCTCCTAGAGTTGGGTTCCTTTAATCTGAAATAAAGAAAGTTCCACTGAAACTCTGAAATAATTCAGCTGGGCTTCAAAGACCAAAGTAGTAAATATAAGCAAAGGCCAAAACTATATAACTTCTGCTGTTTTATGAAGAGCCATCATGTTTTGCCTCCCATTGATGCACCTGATCCACCAAAGCTATACAGCATAACCTGCACTGATACATTGCACATCCATATGCAGTTGCCCAGAAATGTTATATGTTTACTTATTTATTTGCTTTATTTATAGTCCAACTTTCTTACTGGGACCCAAGGCAGATTACACAGAGTCAATACAATCAATAGATGGGACATTCAGTAAACAATTCAATAGGAATTAGGATTGTAGAACCAACCAGAAGTTTAAAAATAGAACTGAAGCAAAGCATTACTATTAACATAACACATTAAATGATGCAAAATTCCATATTAAGATCCTAGTTCCAGCGAGCTATACACAGTAGTATAGACCACAGTCCTTAATAATTTTCTAAGTAACTTCGTGAATAATTTAGTACAGTGCAATTCTATTGCCTGTGTAGAACAGACCTCTTGAATAATTCAGTTTTGCATAGTTGCGGAAAGGAGACCTCCTCAAGCAGACTGTTCCATAAGGTGAGGGCCACATAGGGGAAGGCACTATGGGATTTTACCCATTTGAAGGTTGGCACCTGCAGAAGACTCTGCTCCAATGAACAAAGCTGTTGTGGCAGAACATAGGTGGAGAGACGGTCTCATAGAAATGAAGGTCAACAACCATGAAGGACTTTGTATGTGATAGCAAATACTTTAAATTAAGCCCAGTAACTGATGAACAGCCAGTGAAGTGCCTGAAGAATGGGGGTAATGTGCATGCTCCATCTAGCTCCCATTAATAGCTGAGCCATAGCATTCTGCACCAACTGGAGTTTCCCAACTGATTTTTAGGGGAGACCAACATATAGTGCATTGCTGTAGTCGAGTCTCAATGTTACCATAGCATAAGTCCAGGCGGCCAGGTCAGCCATATCAAGGTAAGGGATCATCTCTGGGGCTAGGCTGAGTTGGAAGAAAGCCTTTTTTGCAACTTCATTAACTTGCTTCTCCAGTAATAATGTTGGGTCCAGTATAACCCCAAAGCTCTTAACTGAGTCAGCAAGGATCAGCTGAACTCCATCATAAGTGGGGAGTACAATGTCCTTTAAGAGCTCCACCTCCCAACTAGCATTGCCTCTGTCTTTTCAGGGTTTAGTTTCAATGCCAAAAATGAATATTTGAAACTCCTTGTAAAAATGTTCACTTATTGATTTACATTGCCCTTACTTGCTCTCTTGCAGTCAGTTGTCTTCACTTGCCCTCAGTAATCGCTTGGTTAAATCTTGGGCAAATCAATTGCCTGTGTAGCTGCAGGACTAAATCTGATGGTGGGATGTGATACCAACTTATTCACTACATGATCCCTGATTGACTAGGATCCCTTATGTGATTAATCCAGGAAACGCTGATCTCAGTCTCAATCACTTTCCTTTGTATTCACTGTGTAGCCAAATCTAATTAGATACATTAGAATGTGACATCATCCTGTTCATGGTATGTTCCCTGATATCATCCATGTGACTAATTTAGGAAGCAGAAAGAAGTAGCAGCTAAGGAAATACAAGCACATAAGAAAATAAGAGATGCTATGAGGGATCTCACCAGTGGTCCATCTACTCCATCATTATGTATCATAACATTGTGTATTATTACTACTGTAAGCTAGGTTTGGGTTCTTTTTGAAATGGGAAAATGGGAAGTAAATGTTTTATATATGTGTGTGTATATATAAAATTAAATTCCTTATATCTTTCAATAAAAAAATCCAAAGAATACATTTGTAGCCTCGGTCTCAACAAGATCAAAAAACAATATCCTTTGTACTGACAGCCCATGAATTAATGCCAAACAATCCATATCATGTCAGCATATATGACAACTACATCCTGCATCTTAAAAAGCATTTAACAGCCGTAAAGTCTCTGCTGACATGACATGGAATTTCAGACAGTGTTTACAAGGCAGCTTTCAAGATAATCTTATCAGCTCTAAAATGAATCAAACAGGTTCCGTCTTTATATCGCTTAATAACTGGTGGTCACAAGCAAATCTTTTAGACTTGACAGGATATGCTGCCCACACATCTAAGCCCACCTGAGTTCTGTTACCCCAAATAATGTGGTTGTCTGCACCACCTTACCAAGCTGCAAAGAAAATTTTACCTGACATCGAGTCAGGCCCAGCCTAAGGAATTGGTCACTGTCTGGGAACTGACAGGATCAAAGCACACCTGAGATCTCACTGCCACAAAGCCCTGAACTGCTGTGCTGTTTCTCTGGATGGCAGAGAAAGGATTTGGCCCTTTTAGCAGGACCACAACTAGGATTCCCAGCATTCAGGTGGGGGCTGGAGAGCTTCTGGAATTACAGCTGATCTCCACGACAGCGATCAGTTTCCCTGGAGAAAAGGGCTGCTTTGGAGGATGGACTGTATGGTGTTATACCACACTGAGCTCCCTCTCCTCCCCAAACCCCAACCTCCCCATCCCACTTCAATCCCCAGGAATTTCCCAACCCAGGGCTAGCAACTCTAACCCTCTTCAGCCTGCCCTATTGTGACCCTGCGCAAAGGCTTACTGCTGCAACCCCAGGCAGTAGCAACTCCTCACCCATTTCATAGAATCATAGAATGTTAGAGTTGGAAGGGACCTTGAAGGCCATCTAGTCCAACCCCCTGCACTCTACTAAGAGACTGAGAAGGAAGAGTGGGAAATGTGCTTTTTCTTTTTGGCTGGCTGCAGCTGCTGCTGCTCTTGAGGCCTAATCCTCTCAAAGGGCACAATCGCTCCTGCCTGGAGTGGGGGCAAGGGGCAGGGGGCCATCCATGCTGCTCTTTAGTGATGCTAGGATTGACCTCCCCCCACAGTCTTGGGCCATGCCACCTCCTGCATAGTAATGGGGAATACTACAGCATGAATTATATGGCATGAATTATCTTGATCTTGGTCCCCAGTGACACATCCTTACACTTAAGAATCTTTTATAACTCTTTCATGGCTGCCCTTCCCAGGCTCAGTATCCTTCTGATTTCTTGGTTGTAGTTTCACTTTTGGTTGATGATGGAGCCAACGAATAGAAAATCTTGAACAATTTCCATTTCTCTATGTCAGTCTTAAAGCTGTGTAATTCCCCAGTAATCATTATCTTTGACTTCTTGATGTTCAGCTGTAACCCTGCTTTGGCACTTTCTGTTTTACCTTCATCAGTAGTTGTTTCAAGTCTTCACTGTTTTCAGCCAGTAATGTGATATCATCTGCATATCTCAAATTGTTAATGTTCCTTCCACCAATTTTCACTGTACCTTCATGTACATCTAATCCAGCCAGTTTGGCGTAGTGGTTAAGTGCGCAGACTCTAATCTGGGAGAACCGGGTTTGATTCCCCACTCCTCCACTTGCACCTGCTGGATGACCTTGGGCAAGCCATAATTCTGGCACAGCTGTTCTTGAAAATGAGCAGTTTCTGTCACAGCTCTCTCAGCCCCACCTACCTCACAGAGTCTCTGTTTTGGAGAGGGGAAGGGAAAGGAGTTTGTAAACTGCTCTGAGACTTCTTTGGGTAGTGAAGGGTGGGGTATAAATCCAATCTCTTCTTCTTCTTTCCTGATTATACATTCTGAATATATATTGAACAGACAGAGAGATAAAATACATCCTTGGCTGGTACCTTTGTCCAGGGGTCTTTTGGGGCCGGAGCGCACTGGAGTGCCGCTCTGGCAGCCCAGGAGCCGGCGCAAATGGTGCCGGCAACATGCCTCACCCCCAGCTCCCTGCGCTGAAGTGCTGGGGCCGGGGGAGGCATGGAGAGCCCCACAGCCAGGTCCCCCAGGCCTGCACTGAAGCGCTGGGGCTGGGGGGAGGCACAGAGAGTCCCACAGCTGGGTCCCCTGGGCCCACGCAGAAGCAGTGGGGCCAGGGGCAGGTGTGGAGAGCCCCACTGCTGGGTCCTCCTGGCCCATGCAGAAGTGCTGGGGCCAGGGGGAGCATTGGAGAGCCCTGCAGCTGGGTCCCCCAGGCCCGCGCAAAAGCACTGGGGCCGGGGGAGGCCTGGAGAGCCCTGCTGCTGGGTCCCCTGGGCCCACGCAGAAGCGCTGGGGCCGGGGGGAGGCCTGGAGAGCCCCACCGGCACTGGCAAAGTAAGGGATCTGTGGGGGTGGGGGTGGCGGGGGCTTGATGGGGGTTCCCTTCTCTCTTTCATTCCCTCCTTCTTTCCTTCTTTTTCTTTCCCTCTTTCCTTCTCTATTTTTATCCCCTCTTTCCTTCCTGCTTTCCTTCCTACTTTCCTTCTCTTTCTTTCCCTCTTTCCTTCCTTCTTTCCTTCTCTCTACTCTCTCTCTTTCCTTCCCTCTTTCCTCCTTCTGTGGCCCAACTCTAGTGAGAAGGGGTTTAAACTTTAAACCCCTTCTCTCTTCTCTCCCCACCCCCGCAGGCCAGCTGGGGAAGGGGAGGCTTTTGAAGATGTCTTCCTCCCCTTTGCTTCCCTTTCTGACACCACTTCCAGTGATGTCAGGGGGCATGGCATATGCTAATAGCCTAGTAGCTCATTAGCATACTGTATGCTAATGAGCTCCTGCAGCTCTTTTTCTATGAAAAGACCCCTACCTTTGTCAACTGGAAACCATTCTGTTTCTCCATATTCTGTCCTAATAGCCATCCAAAATGTGTGGTAGAACTGTCATCTGTAATCACTCAGATATTTAAACAGTTACAAAATGCTAGCTAAGAAAGAATAAGGAAGTTAAAACTATGATGAAGCAATTGATCAATTTCAAATAATATTTGACAGCAAATATATGGTGCCAAGAAAAATTACTATGATTTGAAATTGGTTAACTCCATAAGTTTTATATGAAAATTATTTCATATAATGTTTTATCACACACATGATAAAGCCACTGGATAAGCCCCCCCAAAAAACACCTACCCACCCCAGAATTTTTAAAACATGCAGCTTGAGCTGTAGTTTAAGTTTCATGCTAGAAGAATATTTTAAAGAGAAATCTTTAAGTAAAACCTCAATGTGATAAGGTACCTTCAGTGTGAAAGAACTGCTTATCTCAAAAAGCCCAGAAAGCAAGGAAACACAGGAGAGAAAATGAACTAGCACAATGCAAATGACTGGACTACAGCTTTGCCCAATTACTGGGTAATTCTAGGAGCATCCTGTAAATAAATCCTGCTCAGGACAGAACCGACACGGCTTTGGAAGAAAGAAGAGAATCTGTGCGGCTGATGGCAAAAACACATCACATGAGCCCATGAACACCAACATACAGGTAGTGAAGGGTAGGGTATAAAACCAACTCTCCTCCTCCTCCTCCTCCTCCTCCTCCTCCTCCTCCTCCTCCTGAAGTCACCAAATCTTTCCAATGTTAATGTATTTTTATTATTCAGGAAGCTGATAGTAATATTACTAAACCCAATGTTGTTCACTTTTCAAAAATCATTTATGTTCCCATCAAAATCTGGCCAGAATCACTTTCTTACTGTACACATGTACAAGGAGCTCTCACCAGCCCTTTAGCACCATCATTATTTCAGGTAATAGTGCAGGTTAAATACAGCTGGGCTCATGAGATGAAGGCTCATGTAAAGGGATAGCAATGAGAAGAAGGGTGTTTTTCCCCCAATGAGAGATCCTTAGTTAGCTCTATATATATACTTATTTTGTGAATATGCAAGAAAATATCTTAAATAATATAATAATAAATAATTTTAAAAGGCATCCTGTTAAACAGAGCATCTGTCTGAAATGTTGAAGACCTACTATCTGAGTTATGTATAACCTCACTCCTTGACATTTTGTGGTTGGCTTTTGTGGTTGGCTCTGCCTCCTGTGTCAGCCATTTTGTGGTTGCACCCACTGCTGTGTGTGAGAATTCCAACATTGCCTGCAGGCTAAAAAACATTGGAGATCCCTGCCTTAGAACCTTCAGGGTATACATTACTATAAAGACCAGATAAAGACATAATATATACCTATATAACCAAAGTGTAATGTTATTATTCAGTGCTGATTCTATAGCTTCCAACCACAAAGGAACCAGATAATAGCAGGAAGGGGTTCATTTCAAAGAGGACAGTAAAAGTACATTCAAACAACATTTGTAATTAAATCTAATTGAACATTGATAGGAACAGCAAAGGAGCTATGCTGTTGCACAACTTCTTGCAGAGGGATTTGCACAGAAGTCATTCCCAATATGACATTGTGGATCTTCTGATGGGACCTGGGTTTTGGCCACTGTGTGACACAGAGTGTTGGACTGGATGGGCCACTGACTTCATCCAATGTGACTTCTCTTATGTTCTTATGACATGCCCTGTTTGTAAGACTATGATACAGATCACAAGCAGTGTCTATTTAGTATTTCTCTTTCCCTTTCACTTGTTCCATGCAACAAACCCCTAAACAGCTTTTCAAGCTTGATTCTAAAGCCATAGCCTTTCCAGGCAGTGATGTTTGTCCATACAACCAACTTTCTGTTGTACATCTTTTAGCCATGGGCTCAGCTGTTCTGCATACTCCCAGTATTGATGGCAAGGAAGCTGTTGTCTGTCTGTCTGTCTGTCTGTCTGTCTGTCATCATCATCTATTTATTTATTTCGGTTTGTATTCCGCCCATCCTGCAAGCAGGCTTAGAGCTGATAACAAAAGTGAATCAAACATTTCACAATAGATATTTCACAATAAATTCTTAAAACAAGCTATAAAGTAATGACAGATAGCACTGCAGTCTAGCATAATAATCTTGAGAACTGGAACCACTAGGCCATAAACCAGATTGTGGGTCTTTACCTGATGGGCCATTCAAAGATGGAATGTTCAGGAAGGGAGGCCAATAGATGGAGTAATTGGATGCACACCGCCTCACCCAAAGGAATGGTGGAACAGCTCCATTTTAAAGGCCCAGCAGAACTGCAATAGGTCCTGCAGGGCCCTGATCTCCAATGGGAGCATGCATATACCAGGTCAGGGCCTGAAGCAGTCTCAAAATATTCTCTCTTAGGGTAACAGAAAGACTGAAGCTCTGTGTATGGGTCATATATAGTTTCTTCATTCCATGAATCAAGTGCTCATGAAACCTAGAAACATGTCCATGCAGCATAATCTAGGACATAGTTTATTAAGTTATTAAATGGCATGGATAATGGGCACACTGCATTCTTTGTGTTGTAGACATTCTGAGAAGTCCACAATTGCTCTTCAAGGATTTGTGTTATTGCTCATTAGTGATCCTCCAGCCTGTATTAAAAATAATTCCATCAGGGGGCTGGGAAGAAATATGTCCAGTCCTTCTTAGCTATAGAAACATGAGTGGGTAACTCTGAAAGTGTTAGTAATTAAAAGAGCATTAAAGATGAGCAATTACTAAAGAATCTTAGGGGACCCACCCAGGAAATATTTGTCAGGCTGCATCTGACTAATGTTGTTCGGTGCATCAGCACATTGGTCTGCCCAACACATTGATAGCAGCTGAGCAGTTTACTAACATATGGGATCTCTACCTAGGGGCTGTTACTGTGATCAGCTAAGCCAGTCACAGTGTCTGACGCACAAGGGAGAATTCTGCAGCACAGATGCAGCAGGAAGCATGGTAATTACAGTATGTAGTCAAACAAAAGTTTAAAAGTTCAAAATCACAGCAGCAGACACACACTGTGGCAATCCACTGGGAACTGATATTCTCTAAACAATGTTTGGCTAGAGGTAGCCCAGATTGTATACTACTTCCAGAAAGATTTGTTGGCTTAAAATCTCAAGGACAGGTGCATGGTTAGCTTACACAATTTTGTTTGGAGCACTGTTAGTCTTAGAATGTAAGAAAGATGATGTCATACTTTATTAAAGACCTTTTATTAAAACATATGTGAAGAATTCCGGTTTCTAAGTTTTTCAATCCACCAAGCGTATCTATTCTAAGTAAACAAAGGGCTATGGTTTAGGTTTTCAGAAGTGCTTTGCTCTGGGAGATAGGCTGAAGAAGACTTTATTGGGAAATATTGGGAGATAGGCTGAAGAAGACTTGGTGGATGGTTTGAGAAGACAAGTGTCCCCCCTATGATGAACAGTGCACAGTTAGCACCATGGAGGACTGGACTGCCTCAAAAAATAGATTATACAAACAAATTTTAGGCCACCTTACTTTCCCATCATAAAATGGGATGGTCTGAGCTGACACATTTGACTGCTTGCTTCATTTCACTCAAGTTTTCCTATGCTTTCTACTGTACAGTGAGTAACAAAAAAAAATCATTGTGGCAAACTGGTGAACTGGACACAAAGACGCACACTCCAAAGAAGGTGGAGGTGCTGGAATTATTGGTATATGGAAAAGTTACTTAAGCACTAAGTAGCCACCCAGGATCCTAGTATGGACAATTTATTTATTTGTTTGATTTGTATACTGCTCTCCCTGCAGACGGGCTCAGGGCAGTTCACAACAAGCATAAATAATGAAAAAGTGGAAGGGGGAGTCAGAACAAATCTGCTAGCCCCAGCCCATCTGTGCTCATCCAACAGAACTTCTGAATAGGGCCTGCACACAAAAAATTGTAGGCTACGTGCCTTCCCTCCATGCATTTATTGCACATTCAATGTTATCTGCACAGTGCTAATGCCAGACCTGTCCTGACTTTCTGACAATTGTTTTGCCATATCATCTCTCACTATGAAGTCATAAAGAAAAATTTAGTTAGTTCATTTATACCTCACTTTTCTATTCACTGGGAACTCAAAGTGGGTTACAACATTCTCCCCTCCTCCATTTTTCCCTCACAACAACTCTGTGAAGTAGGTTAAGGTGAGAGGGTGTGACTCTGGCCCAAGGTCACCCACCAAGTTTCTGTGGCAGAGTGGGGATCCGAACCTGAGTCTTCCAGATCCTAGTCCAACACTCAAACCACAAATAAACTCTCTAAATCCAATCCAGCAACATTAAGGAAGGAACTTACACACTCTGTTCTAGTATACACAGCACCATGTTAGTACTGTCAGAACATTATGTAATGTCTCAAGGGTGCTGGGCACCTCTAACTCACCACTCTTCTTTCCACCATTGCACATATGATATATCACATGTAACCACATACCAGCATGGTCTCCAGAAACTGTTATCAACAGCTGTGAATTCATGACACAATGAGCTGAATAAATCCCTCTCTAATAACAGAATAAATGTATGAAAGACTAAAAGTATACTCCGACATTTTGAGACCACTAAAACTCTGCATAGGATTGCATTGGAAAACAGCTAGAATGGTGAGTTAGTTGAGAAAGTGATCATCAAGGCAAGAAAAAAGCCCTGATTGCCTCAATCAAAGCATGTGAAAAAGAATAAAGGTATGTTGATAGCACAACCCCCCAAAAATTAAATGAAGCTATCAGGCATTGTGATGACCAGGTGGGGATAATCCCCATACCAAGCAACTGAAAGAGTGATAGCCACCATTGAATGAAAACCAGAGGACAGAACCAAGGCATCTGCAGTGAACAGGACAACTAGATAAAATTTGCACTAGGAACTATTTGTCACAGTGTTATTTCTGTCCATGCAAGCAGCCCCAAGCACAATGAGTGTATTCACACAGACAACTTGAATAGGTAAACCTGGAGCTCATGGGAAAAGTCAACAACAATGACCAAAACTGGGGAAAAGTGAATAGGGGAATTGCTGCTGATTTTAATCCATGACTACTGGTCTACCCATCATATTTGTCTACTGAATTAATACCTAGACAAGGCTAGAAATGCATATAGTTTGACTGCTCTATTATGGAAATTGTTGTTAGAAAAGTAGAGGAGGAGAATGGGCTGAGGAAGAGAGAAAAGCAACAAGAAAGAAATGACCTTGAACCAGAGGGAAGCAATTTCCCCTTTCTCTAAATAAGTTAGATGACTCTTGGCCAGACCCGGTGTAACAGGCCAGATTAACCCCCCGGCCAGAGTAACCCCGGGGTTACTCTGGCCTAGCCTAGAATAACCCCGGAGGGGTTACTCTGGCCTAGGCTAGAGTAACCCCGGGTTAATCTGGCCGGCTGTAACAGGCAAGATTCACCCCCTGGCCAGAGTAACCCCGGGGTTACTCTGGCCTAGGCTAGAATAACCCCCCCATCCACCCCCCGGGCAGAGAAACCCCGGGGTTACTCTGGCCTAGGCTAGAATAACCCCCCCAGGCCAGATTAACCCCCCAGGCCTGCTTTCTGTGGCTGCTGTCTTTTCCTACTAAGAGAGATACTTCCCCAATAACCAGAGAGAACCACCTTCTGTTGCCAGAGGTGCTGCCTTTTACTCTTGGGAAGCCCCAATACCGAGGGCACCCCACTTATAACCTGACCCAGAGACCCACAGGACTCAGGCCAAGGAAGGCACCCAAGTCCCATGATGATTATCCTAGTGACTCTACAAATGACAGCCTGAAGCAGAAGACACTCAAAAGACCACGTGAGGGACCAGACAATGACGACATCAACATCTCACAGAGACGCCAGCAGATGAAGAATTTCAACCCACTACCAAGTTCTGTAAGAAAGTATCTTAGCACCACTCTTGGCCTTTCATTTGTAAAGGTTGTGTACTGTGGACGCACAAGGGAGCTTGGGCATCCACGGTGTATGTATAAAACCAAAGGTGATGGGAACTGCTACTTCCGGGCCATCAGCTACATCCTGACAGGATCAGA
>NW_015160927.1:110234-110402 GCF_001447785.1 Gekko japonicus
AATCAGATCGAGGACGTTTTCAGCAAAGGCCGCCTTAGGAGTACCATAATTAAGTTAACAACAAAGTACCTACCTATATAGTTTAAGTTTAAAAAATGTGGCTCTCCAAAGAAATGTCAGTCGTAGTACTGTTGATATTTGGGTCTGTTGACTAATGAGATTGGATTC
>NW_015160927.1:110683-118061 GCF_001447785.1 Gekko japonicus
GTTGTGTTGTGCAGTTAAAAAGAAGTTAAAAAAAGAAGTTAAAAAGAAGAAGAGATTGGATTCAGCTGACATTTAACTTACCACTCTGGCCAGGCGGCGGTTAGTATGGGCTAGCCCAGAATTACCCCCCAGGGTTAAAAAGAAGAAGTTAAAAAAGAAGTTAAAAAGAAGAACTAGGCAGGGGTTAGTATGGGCTAGCCCAGAGTAACCCCCCGCCTGGACTAACCCCCGGGGTTACTCTGGCCTGGCCTGGCAGGGGTTACTCTGGCCAGGGGGGGGGGGGGAATCTGGCCTGTTACAGCCGGCCAGATTAACCCGGGGTTACTCTAAGCTAGGCCAGAATAACCCCTCAATAACCCCTCCGGGGTTATTCTAGGCTAGGCCAGAGTAACCCCGGGGTTACTCTGGCCGGGGGGTTAATCCGGCCTGTTACACCGGGAGAAAGAACCTGAGCTTCCTAGTGGCAACTGAGATCTAGATCTGCCGTAGCTACCTCCAGGGACTCCAGCACAGAGTACTAGCCACATTTTCCAAAGCCAACGTGAGTGACACGAACTGGGATTTATGCAATATCGATTAGTTAGAGTAAGGTCATTAGGACTTTATTGCCCTGACTCTATGTCATCACCTCACCAGGACTCGGTGAGACAGGAAAAAAGTTGGATCCAGGCTAAGTTTTCTACTAACAAAAGAGGCAATGTAATTTCTGCCAATCCCCCCCACCTGCTGCAGATCCATGATTTGCCCATTCATGAGAATCCCCATTCCCCAAAAGCCATGTTCTGGGGAGATCACTGCTGCAGTGAGAAGGGGGAGGCAGAAAAGTGCTGTCCTGATTATGGAAGTGCATTCTGTTAGCATAACATTTAGTCTGGATCCAATTCTACAGCTTTGGAGAGAATATGTGTCACCTGTGAGCCTGTACAGTGGGTTAAGCCACATAAGTTTTGGGAATGGCATATTATTGCCAGGAACGTGCTACTGTCACTCACATCTCCCCCCACTACAAATCTATATACTTGTATTTCTATTTTATGCATTAATATTAACATGCATCATATATAGGGATGGGCACAAACCAGCTCGCAAACTAAAGTTCATGATCAATTTTGGCTGGTTCGTAGTTTGCAAAGTTAAGTTTGTGGCAAGGCAACCAGCATGAACTTTCCATGAACTTTTAAGCTGTTCATGGAGGTTCGTGCTGGTTTGTGAGCAGATACAGTTCCAGACAGACTGTCTCCACTCAGTTGAAATGTTTACAAAATTTCAGAGCAACAACTTGGAGGGCATGCAGAGGAGCATCTGCTGAATGTCTCCAGCAATGTCTCTAGCTGGCATAGGATCTGTTCTATTCAGTCCTGAACCTCCTGAACCTGTGCAGGTCAAAAGGACTGCCTGTCAGTGACATGTGGGCATTTTGAAAGATACAGGTTCAGGAAGTTCAGGAATGTATAGAATGGATTCTATGCAAGCTAGAGACACCAAACTTGCAGGAGACCTCCGCCAGATACTCCTCTACATGCCCTCCAAGTTTGATGTATCTAGCTTGCACAGGATCCACTTTATACACTCCTGAGCCTCCTGAAACAGCACCTGTCAAAATGACTGCCTGTCATTTTGACAGGCACAGGTTTAGGAGTGTATAGAATGGATCTTGTGCAAACTAGAGGCACCAAGCCCACAGGGGATCTCTGGCTGACCCTTCTCTACCTGCCCTATAAATTTATTGAGGATTAGATTTCCGGGACCCAAGTTACGCCCCCCCCCAAAAAAAAGTGCCCTCAGGAAAGTGCTTTCTGGGAAAATGACAGATGGTCATTTCCCCAGAAAGCACTTTCATGGGGGCACCTTCCTTGGGGAGGACATAACTTAAACCCCATAAATCCAATCCTCACCAAACCTGGGGGGGGCAGGTAGAGGAGAGTCAGCTGGACATCCCCTGTGAGTTTGGTGTCTCTAGCACATCAGGGGGAGCATTCTACTGCCTTACAAACCTCATGAACTGAAACGGTTTGTGAGGTGGCTAAAAGTTTGTCACAGTTCATGACTCGTGTAAGCTGCCCTGAGCTTTATGTAAGCCACCCTGAGCCTGCCTTGGTGGGGAGGGCAAGGTATAAATTGAATGAATAAATAAATAAAAAATGAACCATGAACCAAACTGCATTTCCCCAGGTTGTGCCCATCCCTAATCCTAGATACATTAGCAATTTTGTTCTTCCTCATTCTTGGTAAATGGCTTACAGCATGGGAAGGGAGTGGGAGTCAGAGTGACAGCAGATTCATAAAGGCACACCCCAGGAGTCCACTGTCAGAGTCCCATTGAAAATGTTGTAGTGTTCTGTATTAGCCCACGCACCATCAAGGGGGGAAATTGCATATATATGTGAACAGACTCTTCACGCTATTCTAACCCAACTCTCAATTTCCTTGCCAACATTTGCACTAGCATAATGGATTAAAGATCAAATAAGCAATGAACCCTATAGCTCTGACACACAGAAAATAAATTGTGAAGTGGTTTGCTTTCTTCTTTTAAAGAACATGTTGGTTTGTTTGTTTTGGTTACCACTGCATTTTCATTTCCTGCCCTCCACTGCATGGCTACCCCCCTCCCTTCACTCCTACCCAAAGGAACATGTAATTGCTGGGCTCTTGGCAACCCTGAGAATGCTTTCTCAAGCATCTTAAATCAGAAAGATGTTTTCATGTTTTAGTGTTCATTTACTGGCCTGCAAATGCTGTTAGTCCAAGTCTGTAATGTACTGCCACCTAAATTGGTAGTAGCAGGTAATCAAAAGAGGATGAAGAAGTACATTATTATCTTTGGTTTATTTTAAGTCACTGATTGCTTTGAGGGGGCAGGGAATAACAGGGGAGGCATTGTAAGGATGGTTTTATAGCTAAAGCCCTGGACTAAGGACTGTGAAACTTTAATTCAATTCTCAGCTGTGTAGCACATTCCTTTGTAACCACAACAAGCCTTGTATTATACATGTATGCTTCTGTAATGTGCTATAATAAATGCATCCCACATAGTTGCCACCTGACAGCTTTCAGTGGGGTGCGTGCATGTGCTCTTCCCAGCATTTCTTTTGGCTAATTAATAAGTATCTCTATCCCACCTTACCACAATGCTCAATGCAACTTACAAAATGTGAACATACATAATTTTTAAAAATAGCTAAAACATAGAAATTAAAATACATCAGGTGAAAATATTGTTGCTACCAGCTGCCATTTATTAGTTACTTCTGCTAAAAGCACATTGAACTAATTTTGCTCTGTACCTTTTCTGGAAGAAAGTGTAGGAGCTTTCCAGGCCACGTCCAAAGCATGGGAACAGCCACTAGCAATGAGCATATCAGTACAGATTCACTAGCATAGCACCTGATTGGCTCCTTGAGCACTTTCTCCCTCTCCCCCAAATTGTGCTGGAAAAAAACATTTTTATCCATCCTTGAGAATTATAATTTTAGATGATCCATGCAAAATCTTATATGAATGGTTTAGGTCTGCCTGGAGATGGTGGCCAGAGGTCTTCCCTAGATAACTTGGTGTGGGGATGACAAAGAGGAAGGAGTATGTGGGTTTAATTCCCAAGTGGAAATGTGAAGAATATTGCAAAGAGGATATAAGCCAACAGCTACATTAGTTTATCACACTACAAGAGCATATAGGAAGCAAAAGTTTTACAAGTCTACAAGAATGAACAAAAAATCATACTATTTTATCATCATAAATTTAGGAGTCCTGTCACTGGAAAATTCTTAACAAATGAGATGCGACTGAATTTGAACAGCTGATTATAAAACAAAAAGAGCATTTACTACAATGGATATATAAGATATTACTCCAGCTAGAAACAGAGGGAGAACAAGTGAAAGAATATAAGATTAAGAGGATTCAAAGCTTTAAAGAACAGATATCCATGCATCAATGGGAATGGTTATGGGGCTATGCAAGCTAGTCTGATCTCATCAGATCTCATATGCTAAGCAGGGTCAGCCTTGGTCCATTTTGGTATGGGAAACTACCAAAAAATTCCAGGGTTACTATGCAGAGGAAGGAAGTGGCAAACAACTTCTGAATATCTCTTGAAAACCCTATGGGGTTGCTGTAAGTCAGCTGTGACTTGATGGCACTTTACACATCTTGGCACCGTTCACATGCCAAATTCGCCGCGGGAGAGCCACGAATCTTGGGTGGATTTTCCGGGTGAGAACACACCGCAACATCTGGCAGACGTAGAGCGCCTGTGGCCAACCCGTGGCGTCCAGCCGAAAATGCGCAGTTAAAAAGTACCTGCACAAAACCACTGGCAAATTGTTTGCCACGGGCTGCTGATGGACTCCTTCCATGTGATCGCGCCGGTGCGACTTTTCCCTCCAGCCGTCTTAGTTGAAGCACAGGCGCTGAGGGACGGAACCGTGGTGTGCCGCCGACACGTCTAATTGTGTTCTGGCGGGTCTAACTGCACTGGCGCAAATAGCCGCACCTCCCCCCGTTGTTATCTGGCCCGTGTGACCGGGGCCATAGTTGTGCAATACATTCTCAGTGAAATGGGCCCCCAAAAACTAATTAACCATGGAAGAGACTTACATTTTTTCCCCTGGAGGTGTTTGCACCTCAATCATCCTGAATCATTTTTTTGTAAGTAAAGTGGAGTCAATTTTTGTTAAAGAAATCGCCTTTAAGTTCCACTTTGGTCTTGCAGTGAATTGGTGCAGTGCTTTTTAGTGATGCTTGATTCTTGCCTGTCAGGTTGCTTGCCAGCACATTTTTTCTAGAACAGCTTGATAATTCTGTGATCTCCTCTAGATGTAAAATAACTTTTACTGATATGTATAGCCTATATCATGTAATGTAGGGTGTTAACCTCTTTCTGCAGCTGCTAAATAAAACCGAAAGAACAGGCTTTCTTTTTTAGCAATGATCAAAAGCTTTCAGTAGTCACTACATATTTACGAGTAATATGTATCACATTCCAGCTCTGGGTAATGGTAACAACATCAGCAACAATCATAAAGAATTCTTGGAGGACTTTAGAGTATTCAAAGCACATCCATTGTTTTGCTGTGATCCTTACAACAATCCTGCAAGGTATGTCATTACCTACCAATAGAGACGGAGAGCTGAGACAGTGCAATTTTCCCAAGGCTAACTAGTAAATTCCTGACAGACTTGGAATTCAAGCCAGAGGTTATTTCTTACAAGGTCAGTCCCCAAGCCAAAATCACATGTGAACTCTAAAGCACAACCTGATTGGAATGTGGTTATGAATTGCCCTTCCAGTGTGAGCATTGATCAGTTCAGAATCCTGGTACAAGCAGATTTGGAAAGGCCACCTCTTGGAATGCTCATCAGGTGCTAAAAATTGCCTGTGTGGATTTTGTCTTCACCCCCCCCTTTTTTTTATCTGCGTACAGTTCTTTGGCAGCTCTTCACCTACTTCACATTAAGGAAGGAAGCTAAAGTGTGTATTTCATATATCTGTGATCTCTGTTAGTGAAATGCACCATTTGAGGTGGGGGGAAACTACATTATTTTATTGGAGAAGCATTGTGTGTAATCCTATGTAATGAAAGACGATTTATGAGAAAGGAAGTCTGTACTTCCATAGGCACTGTCAGGTATGAGGTACGTCCATTTCTTTCCTTTCTTTGGGGGGGTGGAAGGACAGGAGACCATACAGGAAATGGAACTTGCTCCTTCTCATTATGCATGAAGAGTCCATTATGCCACTTTTTTCCTCTATCACTTACTCCTCAATATCATCAGCATGGTCACCGCTTCAACATTTGAAAAGGTATGAGGAGGAAACAACAAAAGTGCCTGAGCCTGCTGCACTGCAGGTCTGACCAGGATCAGGCCTTCACTGCATATTGAAATCATTTTCAAATGGCAACAGCATTCCCATGGCAGACACAAAGATGCTGTCACATGCAGTTTGGCCCTAAGAGGTGGTACATTTCTGGATATAGACTCTTCTCTGTAATGTAATAGTCATTGGGGTTCAACTTTTTTTCTGGTCAAGGGAAGTGCTATGTTAAAGTTAGAGTAGCAACCTTTCTGGTAACTTCTGAAATCTGGAAACATGGTAGGATTTAAAAACAAGACAGCTGGGAGGGACAGCAAGGTATCTGGAACACAAAATCAGAAACCACTTTTCAATTATTGACTTGCAGCAAAAGCATCCTGTTTCTTTCTCTGGAGTTTATAGATTTCTTAAAAGCAAGTGTGGCAGAGACCTGCTCCTGAGAAAATAAATGAAAGTCAACAACCTCACAAAACTGAATATAGGTGTTCAAATATCCTTCATTCACACAGAAGCAGATAAATCTAAGGTTCAAACTGTGGCAAAGCTGAGATGACACTTCACTTGTTAATCATTTGTGCTATCAAGAAGGCAACAATGGAATATTCTGGTATAGAGGTGTGCACTCAGTATATACCAAGCCGAATAAATACTCGAAAACTATCTTATCAGTATTTTCTCGAGTATTTATTCAGCCAAATACAGATCAGAGACCTGTATTCAACTACCAAAATAGCCACACCCGAATAAAAGCCAATATTATTCTGCTTTAATTCGGGTGCGGCTAGAAGGCATTTCGTTCAAATGCTTGCTGAGTTCACTTGCAGAGTTGTGCTGCCACAGCAGCACAGCAGCACAGCACAGCAGCACAACTCAGTGAGTGAACTCAGAAAACGTTTAAATTTTAAATGCCTTCTCCATTATACCCTATGGGGACGGTCCCCATAGGATGTAATTGAGACAAATATATTCAGATTTCCCAAATACTTACCTGAATCCCAATACAAAAAACCGATATTGTTATTCAGGAATATCCAGGAATGACAATATTTTCCAAGTCCAATAGACCCAAATCGGGGGGGGGGGGGGTTTAAAACCCCTTTTCTGGTTTTTCCCTTTTTTTTAAGATCCCCCTCCCCGATAGCAGCTTTAGTCATCAAAGTGACATTTTGTTAGGTAAGACAAGTCAGAGAGGATAAGCAGAAGATACTTCATTTTACTGCACATTCACCTCCAAGTGAATCGTTCTGCCCTTCACACTGGCAGCTGTCACACTGCAAAGACATGCAACCTATTCAAAAAATAAAATATTACCTAAATGTTTCTAAAAATGTTTATAAATCACATTTATAAACATTTTTAGAAACATTTAGGTAATATTTTATTTTTTTAAAAAAATGATGATCTGTTAAAAATAGCAAACACAGAAGATTCGAAATTAAATAAACCTGCGTGAAAGCAGGCAATTGAAGCTTCAGGTGTAATTAATATGCACAACAAAGCTTCTATACACCATGTTTAGATGAATGAAACCACAGCTTATCCAAATGTAAATTTACTCTG
>NW_015160927.1:118148-173526 GCF_001447785.1 Gekko japonicus
GGAAATGAAAATTTTTTCAAAACCAAAAGACCCAAAAGGGGGGGGGGGGGGGGTTTCATACCCCTATTCTGGTATTTCCCTTTATTTTAAGATCCCCCTCCCCGATAGCAGCTTTAGTCATCAAAGTGACATTTTGTTAGGTAAGACAAGTCAGAGAGGATAAGCAGAAGATACTTCATTTTACTGCACATTCACCTCCAAGTGAATCGTTCTGCCCTTCACACTGGCAGCTGTCACACTGCAAAGACATGCAACCTATTCAAAAAATAAAATATTACCTAAATGTTTCTAAAAATGTTTATAAATCACATTTATAAACATTTTTAGAAACATTTAGGTAATATTTTATTTTTTTAAAAAAATGATGATCTGTTAAAAATAGCAAACACAGAAGATTCGAAATTAAATAAACCTGCGTGAAAGCAGGCAATTGAAGCTTCAGGTGTAATTAATATGCACAACAAAGCTTCTATACACCATGTTTAGATGAATGAAACCACAGCTTATCCAAATGTAAATTTACTCTGTCAAAACTGGGTGTTTACAAACCATGCTGCATGAATGGAGCAGATAATAGTTGTGAATAAAAAAGCAAAGCAACAGAACAATGTAAACCCGAAATTCCATTTCTGTTTAATAACAATCTTGATTAATCAATAGTTGACTAAAACTGAGGCAGGGCCAGGGGCCAGCAATGGAATGGAACGTACAGGGGAATTAACAGGGACCTGGAGGTCCAAGTGGGCCCTAGCACAGGTTGCAAGCCTATTTCTATGACATATCATTTCAGAAATAGACTTTTTTTTCTTATTTGACTCATATGATTGCATATCTGGGGCCTCGGTCACACGGGAGGTTTTGGCCCGGAAGAGGGACAGATCGGGGGCGCAGAAAATGGGTGTGATCAAACCGCAACATCTGGGAAGCAGCGCACACCCGTCCCCGATCCATCCCTTCAGCCGGAAAACCCGCTGCAAAAAAGAACCTGCAAAAGAGCAGGACTTACTGGAAACGGCACATCAAGTGCAGCCGTGAGATCGCCGGCGCACCCGTCTTCTGGAGCAATCGAGGCTCCCGGCCGAACTGTGCATGCGCACACATGCGCAGTTCGGCTGCCTCGCTCTCCCTTCAGTGGCTCCCCCCCGCCCAGCATCTGATCGTGCTGGGGAGGAACTGCACGGCAGCTCAGGGGATCTATCTGATCCCGCCGCCACATGTCTCTTTTGCTGCGGCTCTAAAAAAAAGCCGCACTTTGGCCGTTCTTTTTTCCCCCGTGTGGCAGGAGCCTGGGATAACATTGTGTGGAATTATGCTACAAATTTGTACTGAGAAATGATGCTTGGGTTTTGATTGAGACAGCCAAGAATAGACTTTATTTTCTTCTGGGAGTGGCCTGATTTCATACAAAGAGCAATGGACTCTGCTTCCCCAAGCAAGCTTTTGCGACACCTTTCTCAGCATATGACCATTGGTAGAATTTTAAAACAAGAGGCAATATAATGGATCACTGTATCCCAGAAACAAAAAAAACCCACTTTTTCAATAGATACTTATTGGCCATTGCTCTGGCTTGGATCTAAAGGGATGCTGATGGTCTTAGAAGGAGTTTGCAAAGTAGGTAGAGTGGAACTGATCTGTCTGATTCTTTCCAGCCTCTACAAATCAGGCCAAACTCTGTGGTAAACATACCAGGGGACCTTGAAATCATTCTTGCTGTATTGTTAGCTTGAGCCAGTAATGTTATAGCAGGGACATTAGAAAGAAACAAACAGTAATTGTGTTGCAGAATAATCTCTAAATACTGTTTACATGAGCAAACATCAACAGATGATAGGATCCAAAGTTAAAACCTCAATTAACTTTGTTATAGCAAGTCTTTACCTCAATTATGTGTGAAGAAATTCAAATATGACATCAATGACTAGGCTATGGGAAATTGTTAGTGTATAAATTAACATTTTTTCTAAAGAAGTTGTTTCTTGTTATTTATTTAAATCATTTTAATCCACAAGAAGCTGTCAGAATAAACAGAACAGTAAATTTTACTATCAGCTGCCAAACTTCCATAAAATTAGAACATAAGAGAAGCCATGTTGGATCAGGCCAGTGGCCCATCCAGTCCAACACTTCATGTCACATAGTGGCCAAAACCCAGGTACCATCAGGATGTCCATCAGTGGGGCCACTAGAAACCCTCCCACTGTTGTTCCCCCCCCCCCAAAGCACCGGGAATACAGAGCATCAGTTGCCCCAGACTGAGAGTTCCTATCTATTCCTTGTGGCTAATAGCCACTGATGGACCTTTGCTCCATATCTTTATCTAATCCCCTCTTGAAGCTCTCTATGCTTGTAGCTGCTACCACTTCTTGCGGCAGTGAATTCCATGTGTTGTTGTTGTTGTTTTGAGCCCCCGGAGAGGGGTTTTTTATTATTTTTTTACCACTACAAAAACTTCAACAGAAGAAAAGGGAGGGGAAACTACATATACGGGATAAAGTAAAGAACCCACTACTAACTAAAAACCCAAGAGAGGAGATCCTCCAACTAGCTTAGTTACATCAAGTCTTCCCATCATTGATCCCTTTATAAACTGAGTCAAACATTTATAACACTTTCCCTTTAAAGCTTAAATTTAACTGTCTAAAAACAGTACCCCCGATCATCCCATATCAAAAGTCTCAAAGGCACAATTCAGAGTCCTTCAGCCTTTACTTCTCCGTTCCCCTTCTCCTCCGCAGCTTATAAGGACTTTTTGGGGCTGCTGCCCCTGCTCTGACAGAGAGTCCTCTCCAGAAGAGCCAGAGTCTAGCTCACCACTGGACTTGCTGTCCTCTTCTTTTTTCCCCGTCCTCTGGCCTTCCCAGCTGAACCCTTAGTAGACATCTGTTCCTTGAAGTTATTCAGCTGTTCCAGCAGAGGACGCATATACTCTGCTATAGCCTTAGCCACCTCACTGGTAGCTTCCGGTTTTGGGCTCTCTAAGCCTTTCGCTTTCAAAAGTTTTTCTCTGTCCTTCTTCCCCGCCATCTTTTTCGCTTGTTTACTTTCACAATTTTTTAAAAAGCCTCTGAATGTGCACTTGACCGCTTAGATTTCCTTTGGTAAGTACTTCTAGGCAGTTTCCTTTGCGTTTTCTTCTGCTCCCCCCCTCAATCACTCAAACGTTCATGTGCATGGGAAGTGTCCCTCCCCCGCTCGCCTTTTTCCCGTTCAGTGGGGTGGGGTGGGGAGCTATCTTTTTCCCTTTACAAAACGCTTCGAAATTGACTCATGTTCATAATTGGTTGTTCAACCTTGCTTTCATTTAATTTCTGCTGCACTATCTCCTGCGCTTGCCCCGGTCAGCGTCACTAAGCCCATATGGTCTCACAGCACGGAGAACTGTCGGAATGAAGAGGCACCTCAATTCTCTGGCATTCCGCCATCAAAGAGGCAACCTCTTAAAAGTTCCATGGCCAGGGTCCCTTCGCCGGGCCCCTGGGGGGGTCGTGAGCCTGCGCACCCCCTTCTTCGGCTGGCGCGCAGCTTCACCCCCGGGAGGTCCGGGAGGTGAGTCTGCTAGCGCGCCACCATGAACCGGAAGTCGTGAATTCCATGTGTTAATTACATCTTGGGTGAAGAAGTACTTCCTTTTATCTGTTCTAAGCTAACTGTTCATTAATTTCATTGAGTGCCCACAAGTTCTTGTATTGTAAGAAAGGGAGTAAAGTACTTCTTTCTCTACCTTCTCTATCCGATGCATAATTTTGTATCTATCTCTATCATATCACCCCTCAATTGTCATTTCTCCAAGATAAAGAGCCCTAGCTCTTTAACCTTTCTTCATAGGGAAGCTACTCCATCCCCTTAATCATTTCAGTTGCCCTTTTCTGCACTTTTTCCAATGCTACAATATATTTTTTGAGGTACAGTGACCAGAAGTGTACACAATATTCCAAAAGAGGCTGCATAATAGATTTATACAGGGGCATTATGGCACTGACTGATTTGTTTTCAGTCCCCTTCCTAATAATCCCCAGCATAGCATTTGCCATTTTTATTGCAGTTGCCCACTTAGTCGACATTTTCAGTGAGTTTTCTACCACGACTCCAAGATCTCTTTCCTCGTCAGTTACCACCAGTTCAGACCCCATCAATGTGTATTTATAGTTCAGATTTTTTTTGCTCCAATGTACATTACTCTGCACTTGCCCATATTGAACCTCATTTGCCAAGTTGACGCCCACTCACCCAGCCTTGACAGATCCCTCTGAAGTGTCTCACAGTCCTCCTGGGTTCTCACCTCTGTGAACAACTTAGTGTCATCCGCAAACCTAGCCACTTCACTTCTTACTCCCAACTCTCAATCATTAAGGAACAAGTTAAAAAGCACTGGACCTAGTAATGAGCCCTGCGGTACCACCGTCCACTGTGAAAACTGTCAGTTTATACTCACACTCTGTTTCCTGTTAATTACCCAGTTTATAATCCACAAGAGGACTTGTCTTCTTATCCCATGACTACTGCATTTACTTAGAAGCCTTTGATGAGAAACTTTATCAAAAGCTTTCAAGATGTCTAGGTAAACAACATCTACTGGGTTACCCTTGTCCACATGTTTGTTCACTCCCTCAAAGAACTATCAAAGGTTAGTGAGACAAGATCTTCTCTTACAGAATCCATGCTGACTCTTCCTCAATAGCTTTTTTTCATCAAAGTGCCTGTTAATTCTATCTTTAATAATGGATTTCACCAATTTACCTGGTATTGACATTAGACTGACCAGCCTGTAATTTCCCGGATCTCCTCTGGAACCTTTTTTGAAGATGAGGATTACATTGGCTACCTTCCAGTCTTCAGGAATGGAGGCAGATTTTAGCGATAGATTGCATATTTTTGTCAGGAGATCCACAAATTCACATCTGAGTTCTTTCAGAACTCTTGGATGTATGCCATCTAGGCCTGGTCAGTTTTTAATTTGTCCATCAGTCATAGGACTTCCTCTCTCGTCACCTCAATGACTCAGTTCTGGAGTGGGCAGGCACCTCCCATCTTTCACAGTGAATACAGGCAAAAAATGTATACAGCTTCTCTGCCATTTCCCTATCATCCTTTAGTAATCCTTTTACCCTTTGGTCATCCAATGGCTCCACTGCCACGCTGGCTGGTTTTCTGCTAGTAATGTATTTGAAGAAATTTTTATTGCTGGTCTTTGTGTTTTTTGCAATATGTTCCTCATAGTCCCTTTTTGCCTGTCTGATCACCAACTTGCATTTTATTTGCCAAAGCTTGTGCTCCCTTTTATTTACCTCACTCAGACTAGCTTTCCACCACTTAAAGAAATCCTTCTTTCTTTTACCACTTCCATCACTTTGTTTGTTAACCATGCAGGCCTTTTTTTTAGCACCTATTTGTACCTTTCCTAACATGCAGTATACATTTTATCTCAGCTTCCAGGATTGTAGTTTTAAATAGTCTCCAGGCTTCCCAAAGGAATTCGACCCTCCTTACCTTTACTTTCAGTTTCTTCTTCACAAGCCCGCTCATTTGAGAGAAGTTACCCCTTTTAGAGATAAATGTGGTTCTTTTGTCTTTTGGGGCAGCTCCCTATTTACATAAATGCTAAACTTAATAGCCTTATGGTCACCATTCCCAACTGGTGCTATCACATTCACATTCCTCACAAAGTCTTGAGCATTACATAGGACCAAGTCCAGGATCACCTGTCCCTTGGTAAATTCTATGACCATTTGCTCCATGGCACAGTCATTGAGAGTATCTAGAAACTCAATCTCTTTCTCCTGGCTTGAACACATATTGACCCAATCAATGTGTGGGTAGTTAAAATCACCTATTATGACATAGTTATTTTGTCTAGCCACTTTCCTTAATTCTTTTGCTGTTTTAAAATCATTCTCTAACCTTTGATCTGGTGGGCAATAACAAACTCCCAGAGTTAAGCTTCCTTTTGGGCACACTACTTCCACCCATAGCATTTCTGTAAGCAAATCTATTTCTTGTACATTCTTAATTTTACTGTATACCCTCTCTGACATACAGAGCCAATCCACCTCTGACTCTTCCCTCCCTATCCTTCTGATATAATTATATCCAGGAATCACTGTATCCCACTGATTATCCTTATCCCAACAAGTTTCTAAATGTCCATAATGTCTATGTTTGACACTAAGCATTCCAGCTCCCCCATTTTACCTTAAACACTTCTAGCATTTGTATATAAACATCTGTAATCTGCCAGACACAAAAGGCCTGCAACCTTCTTCCTGTGACCTCTAGAACCTTCCAGGCAGCCAATATTGTCACCCTTTCAGTGGCCAGTCCTAAGCAATTTCCCTCTAGAACAGTAACAACTGCCCCTTCATCTCCTAGAGATGGGCAATCCCAAACCAGAGACATTCCATCTTCTGTCTGGCTTTCTCCCAAGGTTTAGTTTAAAAACTGCTCTGCGACTTTTTTGATTTTAAGTGGTATCAGCCTGGTTCCTTCTCAGGACAAGTCAAGCAAGCAACAACTGTGTGAACAGCCAGTACAGATCTGGATGTGTGCCTGCACTACTTCGTGGCGACTGAACTGACTGGGTGAGGTTTTTGTTATTGGTTTTTAATATAGGTGGTAAAATGTGTGCATCTCTACCTGGGCACAATGGATATCAAGTGTACTAAGGCCTGACATTACTTATAATGTTACAAGCCATAGTAATAGGAAATCAACAACGCCATTTGCAAAATTCCTTGAAAAGTTAGAAGGGTCAACTGAGAATTAAGAACTATGACAGTAAAAAGAAATTGGTTGCTTTTCAGGAGTCCCTAGACAAAATAAACATAAAAGGGGACTAACAAGCTAGAAGAATTCTGTAATGTTCTAAAGTTTGCAAATGCTCAGTAGTAGAAGCTGTCCAGAAATGCTGAATGCTTTGCATTGTCCTTCTGTTTTGAAGTAACACCCTGCGCAGACTTTATGAAATGGAAGAACCCTTTTTAACCACGGGAATGAAGGCCTGCTCAGTCTTATGTCAAACAGTCTAGCAAACAGAAATTACTTGGATGAATGAATGAAAAGATAAGCATTTTACAGCTATTTCCTTTGGTTTATCAGATGCGGCTGGCATTAAAGTAAAAGTATTCGATATTTTGAGCCCTTCCTTCCAGAAGTGTGCTGTGCTTTTGCCTCCTCAGTAACATACATCAGCTATCTGTAATAACCCCCTGGACAAACACTTCAAATAGACAGATTAGATCATTAAAGCAACCTTGTGTTTGCTAAGTTGTCATGAGTATCCACCTATGCACAGGTCTGAGACTACCATCAGAAATGGAAAACTTTCAGTCACTGAGTATCCTCCACACCCCTTGCTGCCTCTCCTGGAAATTGGATTTCTTTCCCATGAGAAGGAATGGCAGTCAGCAACCCAAGGTCCAGGGCTATGCACACAGTTCATAGGAATATCCCCAGCCATTCATTACAAAGAAATAAAAATAATGATCTTGTCACTCTTCCACTGGTGCAAGGAAGAAAACTTTGCATCCCTGTTAGATAAATATATTTTCTTTCTTACAATAATGGAAGGGTCTCAAGATAATTATTTTTAGATTTTCTGTCTGAAACCATGAGCCACTGAGCTAAGTGAGTGACTCCAAATACTGATTTTAAGTGCTGGTGTGAGATAATTCATTTGTCCACCTCATCATGAGCCCAGAAACCACTGGGTCATTCTGCTGAGGAGAACAATTTTAAGAGCCATTTGGGATTCAGTGACAGAGTGACACAGTTAATATCACTATTAACATGAGCAGAGTTATTCCATGCTTTCTATACTTTTTGGCATTTCCAAAGTGTTATGTAACTTGCCTGTAAGCTAGTGCAGCACAGTAGCTAAGAGACTCCTTTGGTTCCTGGACCTAGAGCCTACTCAGAACTACCTCCCTGAGCATGTTGCATGATGTTTTATCGATATCCGTATTTTAAAGTGCTATAAATTACTCTAGAAGTCATATTGTAAACCAGGCCTTCGATTAGGGAGCTGCCTTAATAAATCGAGACCCTGGCCCCAAACTAACATCATCATTAACATGTCAATGTTAGACGCTGCTAATGCCCACCATCACCCATGAACAGCACTAGCACTTTACGCTGTGTTTTATAATTGTATTGTTGTGGTTTTATTCTAACTCTGTGTTTTAGTGTTCTAATATGTTTTATGTAAGCCACCCTGAGCCTGCCTTGGCAGGGAGGGCGGGATACAGATACAATAAAATAAATAAATAAATAAATAAATAATAAATGGGTAACCTTGGGAAGACATTATTTCTATGCCTCAGCACACAAACACCCTCTCCCCATTGTGTCCCAACTATAATATTGTCCCACCTTATAGGGCTGTCCAAAAGATTATTGCAGTCATGCATATTAAACACTTTGAACTTTCTAGATGGGTTGTGGCCCTCAAGCCAGACAGACAGTTCTCCCCTGCTGGGTTGTGAACCTGTTTACAGATTTCCCCCACCACCATCTCCTTTTTTGCTGCTCAGTGCCAGAGTGATCTTATGGCAAATTTGTTGCAGAGCAGTGGCAGGCCAAGACTAGCAGAACCCTCCCTGAACAGGCACCAAACTAGGTTCTTGCTTTTGTTAGCACTGTTAGATTTCTATCATCAGCAAAGGCAGCATGGGCAATGTGCTGCTTCTCCCCTCTCTTGCTGCCTTCTCCCCTCTATCACCATCAGCACCACCACCACCTCTCCTTACTTCTGGCTTCCATTCCACTTCAGCTTGCTGATCCACAGTGTGGTGACACTGGCAGTGTGAACCGGAAAGAGAGAAATGCATAAATATTTAGTGTGCTTGTGTTGCCACAGCCTGCTGTTTAGGTGGCAGAGGCACATGCTAGACAGAAGCCAAAGTTGAGTTTGCTTGCTTTCCCCCCTCACCTGTCTAGTCCAAGGGTGAACGCCATCATGACCAGTGCTCAGGGGTCATTTCGTAGAAAAAGAGGTGCCGGAGCTCATTAGCATAACTCATTAGCATAACTTATTTGCATATGCCACACCCCCTGGCATCACCGAAAGTGTGTCAGAAGGCAACACCCACCGCTCAGGCTCCACTGGACTGTTTTGGATTGCTAGCTATTGGGAGGGACGGGGGACGTGCAGATCTGTCCTCGCAGAGGAGGGAGAGCTTGTACATGAATAAAACTTGGTCTTAAAGGTGCCACTGGATTGTTTTGGACCGTGGGCCATGGGGGGGGGCTCTGCAGCTTACCTGGCGGCTTCTTGCTCTGACTGAGGGCTGCTGGGAGCAGGGGGCGGGTCTTGTTGCATGTGTCCGCCCCCTGGGCTCTTTACTGCTGGAGCTCCCTGCCAGTGGTACCCACATCCATGCACAATAATCATCAACATCAGGTAATGTCATATTGTTTGTTGCTTAGCCAGTAGACATAACTCCCCAAACACTATACCTTCTATGAAGTCCCACCAACCTTGAGTATAACAAAAGTGAGACGCTAGCCCTCAGCAGACATTTTGCTGGCATTCTGTTCAGGCAGTGGGGAGTCTGCCAGCCACATGGTTCAAAAACACGATTTGCATAATCATGTGATGTGTGGATACTTGAAAGGAAAATCCACATGATGCCCAATTTACACATTATGAAATTGTACAAATGGCACTCACCAAACTCACTGCTGTTGGGTCTCCTCTCTGGGTGAAGAGAATGCCGCCATAATGTCTGCAAAGGGATTAATTGTGCATAGGCCTGCGGCCAAAGTATTTTATTTTCAGGTTACTCTGCATTCTCAGTGTTCTTTTAAACCTTGCTGTGTTTGTGTCTGGAGCAAAGTATTCTTTTAATGTTAGGTCTTTATATGAGGTATAGAAGAGCTTCCATAATCTTTTCTGCAATGACACAGAAGGGAGAAAATTGGAAATGACTGATGCAAAACATATTTGGAATACCTGAATTGTTTATCAGTTTGGACATGCATAGATTGTTATGAAATCTGGACAAACAACAAATCCTCAAAACATGCTTCTACAACTAACCTTTTAAGTGTGGAATGTTGCAATATAGGAATGAACAGTTTTAAAATGCATACTTGCACTTTAGGTAGGTTGCATCTAAAAAAAGAATGTAGATTCAGAACAGCTGTAGAGCAACAAAAGGAAAGACTGTCCATGTTGTTCTATCAAGAAATTACAATTGTATTGTCAGAGCATTTGGGCTTCTGGAACTTCAGTAAGATCAGCCTGACTGCTGGGTACCAAGACTGCTGAAACAAGAGACAGAAGTCTTGTGGCATCTTAGACTAACAAAATTGCATTCCAGCATAAACTTCTGTGGCTTAAACTTGCTTCTTCAGATACAATGAATTGATCCTCACTATGCAAAAACTTTATGTGGGAAGTATGAAAAAAGAAATATGCGACAGACTCAAGTGGCTACAAGGAAGTACATGGTGAAATGTAATTACATGAAATTCAGATCTTATGAAGAAAAATACACTTATTCATCAATTCTGCTAAACTACTTAACACTAGTAATGAATGGACAGTTCCACATTTTGCTAAATTAACACCTATAGAGTGCAATCCTAAAACAGAGTCACACCCTTCTAAACCCATGACTCCAATGGAATTAGCAAGGTGTTACTCTGATTAGGATTTCAGTGATAGTGAGTTAGAAAATTCCAATTCACTTTTCACCCCTGGGGGAGAGTAGTATGCAATATACTATAAATTTTCTAAATAAATACATATTACAAATGAATTCCAATTCAGCACTTTTATTCTGGAGTCACCCTTTTCTGCTTTACAGGATAACTGTGATTTTCAGATTCAAGTGTTCTCTCAGTAGTTTCTGAATACTGCAGTTTTTAATGTCAGATTTGTGTCCATTTATTCTTTTATGTTGTGACAGAGCTGATTGCTCAAAGAAGAGAACAGAAGGGCATTGTTGACTAATGATGACATATACCACACTGGAAGATGAGTTAGTGGATGAGCTGCTGGTATAATATTATAATATAATAATGTATGGTCCTGTTGTTACCACCAATGGCCTGCCTTGTTGTTTAGGGGAATTAGCTATGTGGCAGGAGAGGCCAGAGGGGTACAGGGACTGTACACCAGTTTATACGAAGGTCCGGCACAGTAGGAAGACTCCAAATTTGAAGAGTAAATTAAATTGGTTTTATTGAAGAATTTCCCTAAATACAAGCACACTAAGCTTTCAAAAAGAGCAAGCCATACAGAACTAAGAAAGCAGAGGTGATTGATATCGAATAGAGAGGTCAGTTATGGAGTGATACAACCTGTCCAGACATTCAGGGGTCCATAGAGATGAGTTTGTGGCCCAAACCAAAGGTTTAGGGGTGCACTGCCAGTTGGCATCAGGGGCAGACACACAAAATCTGAGGCCATGTTCTCTGATGGATATAGACACTGGAAAATAATGCAGACTAATGGGAGGCCCTGAGGGGCTTGTCTCAGGTGAAGACAAAAGATTACCTGAGCCAATCCTGGGTCCCAGAGGCTGTGGCATCAGGAGAAGCCAGACCTAGATGTGACCAATGAGGTTCCAGAGTGGCAGAGTCTGGATTAACAACAGTCTTGATCAGGGCCGGCCCGAGGTTGTCCTGCGCTCTAGGCGAGCGCAGGTGCCAACCTCCCGGCGAGGCCTGGAGACGCGAGAAAGAAGGCGGCAGCGGCCGGCAGGCGGGGGGGCGGCACGCACCGAGCTGGAGAAGGGACCACTCCCGCCCGCCCCCCCGCCACTGGCGGGCAGGAGAGGCCAAGAAAGGTGGTGGCGGAAGGAGGAAAGCAGGTGGTGTGGGGTGTGGGGGGGGGTCTGCGCGTCCCCGGCCCTCCCCCCTGTCCCCGCCGCCGCCAGGCAGGAGAGGCCAAGAAAGAAAGGCCCCGTCAATTTCCCTTGGCCGATTTACACGAGTGGGTTTTCCCGCAATACTAAACGGTCACCAAGCCATTGTGGGGGGCGGCAGTCGGTGTGCTCTGCCAAGCCCAAAAGAGCCTCTTTCCCACCATGACCCCTCCGAGGCACGAAGGTCTTGGGGCTCAGTTTCCTAGCACGTCTGCACAGCAGTCCGTGGAGAGGGACCTGCTCCCGGCGTCAGCTTCTGGTGCCAACCTGCTGCCGACTCTCATACTTCACCTGAGGGGGAGTTTCCTTTGCAAAGCCCTGCAATGGAAAAACGAAACCCTCCAACATGTTGCCTTGGCTAGAACAGAAAAGCACCGCGATGTAGACTTGTTTCAAGCCACACACACACACACCCCGGTGCTTTTCTGTTTCCTGAAGGAAATCCGGCGGGCGGCCTGTCTGGGGACTGGGGGGGGCGCCCTGTGCCACGGGCAGGACTGCAAAAGAGCTGCTTTTCTGTAGGGTTCCCGCCTCCTCTACGAAGTGCGACGAGGTCTAACGTGAATGCTGCATTTTTAAATGCTCTCAAAGCGTTTAGGGACATTCGAGCTCCTTCTTACCAGCTACAAGGAAACTGGCCAGGGGAGATTTCCCTTGGAGCCGGCTTAGAGCGCAGGACAACCTCCCCCCCACCACCACATTCTCTTGCTTGACGCCCCTTCGGCTGCACGGAGGCAGGAGAGTTCAGGGGAGTTGCGCAGCACGGCGGGCTTCGACGGGCAGGGCAGGAGGACTTCTCCTGCGCCTCTCTTAGGGGAAGCGCGGCAGTGACATCAACCAGCACCAAGCCGCTGCCGCGGTCTCCTGGCAGGTGAAAACGAGGCGACCCCACCCCTCAGCTGCCCTCAGGCCCCTGGGCTCTCGTGGAGGACTCCGGGAGCGACGATGTGATCTGCCAGAGCCAGGTGAGGGGCTTGGCAGGCGCACGTTGGCAGGCACAGGTGCAGCAGGGGCAGCAGCCGTGCACCCCTTTGTCTCTTTCCCCCCTGGCGCCCCTGCCTCGCCTCCCGCGCCCTAACGGCCGGCTCGCGCTCTAGGCGAACGCCTAGTTCGCCTAGCGGGCGAGCCGGCCCTGGTCTTGATTAAATCAGCCAGGTGCTTTGTTGTTCTTCAATCACACAGTCGAGTCCAACTCTTCGCAACCCCATGGACCACATCACACCAGGACTTCCTGTCTTCTGCCGTCCTCCGGAGTTTGCTTAATTTTATGTCCGTTGCATTGATAACACTGAATGGGTTTTCTGACCACTAATGGTCCAGTCAAGGCGGTTTGAAAAGGTTCCCAAGCATAGAAAAAAGGTGGGAGATGAGTCTCTGATTAGTATCAGGAAGGATTGCTAAACATTTGAATGTATGATTGGTTTATCTTGGTATCCTGAGAGATGGAGCAGGAAAGACAGGTTTGGAGACAAAGGTTTCTCACATAGACATGGGGTCACACAAAAAGGACTAGGTGAAGTTCTGGAGATAGGAGGGCTATTCGCCAGGTGGCCTCTAAATAGCTTTAGAAATGCAGATACAATACCTGGTGGAACCCATTGTTATTCCATAAGTATACTTTAGCTGGGTCGGGGGAGAAGACTACAGATTTGCTCTGAGGGCTGCCTTGTTGTCACCTGAAAATGGAGACCCTTTTCCAGAGCTATGGCTTGCTCTGTGTTTCAGAACCAGGAGTGTCTTCCTTGGTCTGAGTTCGTGGGTCTCTAGCTCAGGTTAGATAGTAGGGTGTCCCTGCTGTTGGAGCAACCCTAGGGTAAGGCAACACCGCTGGGCTACACTGTAACAGTACTGCCTGAGTACATGTGGGGACAAAGTTGGTATTGTGGTTTGTTGCAAGGTCTGGTCCCTGAGCCTGTGTCTCTTGAGAATACATCTGAGACTTCGTTCCAAGCTGTTGAGCAATATGACTTAAAACACCACAGTACAATCATGCAAGCTATTAACACTTGCTTCTCACTGCACAAATATAGAATAGTAACAGAAAGAATAGTAGTACAGACAGAACAGAGTTTTACAGATGTGAAAATTCTTATCTTCACACCACAAAGACAGAAGGAAAGACTACCAATAGTCAAAGAGCTCATGGCTGGCCTGTGTTAAAAAATATACTGTATGATATATCTCAAATCCCTCCATACTGGCTCAACAAAGGACCTATGGTTGATACAACAGTACATAAAAGCACAGGATGGTATCAAACAGGCGGTAAACAAGTACGTGTGTATAAGTTAGTCCTACTTCATGCATCTAGGAGATAAAGCCAATTTGTGAAAGTTATACAGTTTTTTGTTGGTTTTCTCTTTCTTTCTTTCTTTCTTTCTTTCTTTCTTTCTTTCTTTCTTTCTTTCTTTCTTTCTTTCTATTTCCTGTGTCTGAAATATTATTGGTTAAAACGTAGTAGGCAAAAGTTTTGGCATGATTGCAAAAAACCCTAACCTTCAACATCTGCCTGTGATGGCAGGAAGTAAACAAAAGGATAAGGAGAAAATAAAGATTGCACTTGGCCAGATGGGGACACGCTGACCCTCAGCAGTCCTGCAAGCACCTCAGGGACTTGCCTTCGTCCCATGGACAGAGAAACAGCCTCACACATTGATTCTTCCAGATTAGAGTCCGTGCACTTAACCACTACACCAAACCGTCTCTCAAACTGGCATGGTGTGCTGCCAAAGGTTGCTTATGCATTTAAAATTAATACTCTTCTTCTTCCTCTCCCCCTAATAACAGTGTTCACACAAGCAATGCATTCCATTATAAAAAGTATTCTAAGAATTTCATATCTAAAAACTCTCCTCAGCCATTAAGTTTAGGTTTGTTTGGTGGCCATATTACTTAGTTGTTGAGCTAGCACACATGCACTTGCTATTTAGTAGCTTGACAAACCCATTTGGGGGGGGGGGGCTGACACAGACTTGATTTTGGTATGTGTGATGGTGTCCATCTTGATTCAGCAGCTATGAAGCTTCCCTTTCACCTATGAGGCTTTCCTGAGCACTAGCTTTAATGCAATGGGAAATCAGATATCAAACTGCTTCTGTATTTTTAATGCAGCAGTCTTTTAAAATTTCAGGATCATCTCTCATATCTTCCTACAGTTATCAGAAGAAAATGTACATTTATTTTGTGTTTCTTTTACTGTGGTAGAGAGTACATGTTTACATAAGACAATCAAGGGACTGGCACTGAAGAGTTTCAGAAACCTTCATTCCAGATAGACATTCCCCTGCTATGTCTTTCTTCCATAACCACTCATTGCATCCTGCTTTTCAAAGAACATGCATCTTGATCTCTCTCACTTCACAGCCTTTTCCTGGAGTGGGTGTATTTTTTCCCATGTGTCATCTCTGATTATGTTGGACATAACACAGTCTAAGCAGACTGACATGGCTAAAAATCTATTGAGCCATCAGTTTTCATCCAAGAAGCCTGCTGACAAAACATGTTTTGATTCTGGGGCATTTTAATGAGAGTCAAACCCTCTTCTATGTTACAAATAACATTCACAAAATATCTGCTAATTACAAGGAGCTGTTCATAAATGGCTCTATTGCTATGAACCAGCTCTGTATCTGTGGCAATGCGAAGTGCAAAAATAAGAAGAATAGCACATGAAATATTCCCGTTCCTGCACGACTATTGTGGTGCATCTATCTGTCTGCCTGTCTGCTTGTCTGTTTATCAACTTTTTACCCTGTCTTTCCTCTGAGGTCCTCAAAACAACTTCCAGGGCCCTCCCTACCTCCTCTTTGCTCTCACAAGAACCCTATTCAGTAGGTTAGGCTGAGAGAGAGTGATTGGCCCACAGTCACCCAATGAGTTCCATGGCTGAAGATTTGTCTCCCAAATTATAGCCTAACCATTACAACACACCAGAGCATGACAACAGTATCATATTGAAATCATGAGGCCTTATACTGAATCAGACCTTTGGTCCACGCAAATCAGTACTGTCTAATCAGTCTAGCAGCAACTCTCCAAAATCTCAGGTGAGGTCCAACGGCGTAGACTTTCCAAATTCCTGGGGGCTGGGGCTGGGCCAGAGGCATTGCTGTGCTAGGTCCTTAAAAGAACTGAGGTTCAGTGACATCATAGGGAGAAGTCAGTGACATCACAGGCCATTGTCACTATTTATGGAGGTGGAGCCATGTGGGATTTAGGAAGGGGCTCTCCAGAAATTTCAGGGGGCCTGGGAACCCTTGAGATCCCCCCTAGCCCAGACCCCAATGGCTCAGAAACAAAGCACAGCATGGGCAAAATCCTCTACATAAAACCCTGGAGAACCACTGCCAGTCTGAGTAGACAATGATGGACTGATGGTAGAGAGACCATGCTTTGTGTGCCAAAGGATAAAGGATTAAACCTAGGAGTTCTAAGAGAACCTCAGGTGTTGGAAAGGATCTTTCTCTATCTGTGTCTCTAGAGCTCACCTGCATCAGAGCAGACCATGCTGAAGTAGATGGACCAATGGCATGAAGACCAGTGTGGATTGAGGAGACCCATGTTGAGATCTACATTTTGCATGACACTTAATCGGTGATATTGGGACAGTTAGATTTGAATCCAGTAGATTAGAGATCAACAAGAATTTCAGGGAATAAGCTTCCAAAGCTCCCTTCATCAGGCTGGGTGAGATTGCCATTCTTGTGAGGTCAATATAAGGGAAGGGAGACTGGAGGAAGAGTGGGATAAAGAGGGGATTGACGGATAACATGTGAGCAGCAGAGTCCATTGGGATGGAAGAGGAGTTTGTACAGAGGAAAAAATAGCACCAACTGACGTGACCAAGAAAACAGATCTTCCCAAACTAAAACATCATAAATTATAGCCTGGACATGAACCTATATTGTAATGCATTAAGTAATGTAGCAGTGGTGACAAAACCTCTAGTGGTATTTATTTATTTATTTATTACTTTCTACTTCTATACCTCTCCATTCCCGCAGGCTCGGAACAGTTTACATAGTGAGTTACTTCTCCTATCTAGGGCCACAGTATATATATAGGGGGTGACTGCCTACGGGCACCCAGGCAGCAGGGCTCAGTTGTTCTTGTTCGGCTCTTCAAGTGGGCTCTGTTGTTATTCGGCTCTCCGAGTGTGTTGTTGTTTGGCTTTCCACCTCCTGGCGCCTCGGTGCAGGTCTTATCTGCAGCGACTCCCTCCGGTGGGCTCCTCCTGGTGCGCGGCCACGCGCCGACTGCAGCTTCGGCTTTCATCCTGCTGGCTCCGCCCGGATTCCACCGCTCGACGTTGGAAGCTCACTGCGCCCACTGGATCACCAGGCCACTTGCCATTGCCGTCATCGCCGTCATCACCGCACTATCGCCGGCACGCCTGCTGCACACCGCCCCGCAAGGAGGAGGGTGCCCCCTGCTACCTAGGAGCAGGTACCCATTTATCTACTTGCTACTTTTTTACTTTCAAACCGCTGGGTGAGCGGGAGCTGGGACAAGGGCCGGGAGCTCACCCCGGCAGCAGTGGGTCTCGAACAGCCTTAAGGCTGTTCACTGATGTTACTGCAGGCTTTTTACTGCCTGCGCCACCGCTCCCTGAACTTCCTGGACAGGCAGATGTATTTTGGGTTGCCACTGGCCAAACTGGTCTGACTTTAGAGAGTTGGGACAAGCAGCAAGACTTGAGGAAGGGGATGTAGATCCATGGTTATAGAAAAGAAGAAGGCTAGGACCTGAGAAAGCAAAGCAGTCCAAATGAAGCATGACATAGAAAGCTGTACATAGTTGAGAGGAATTAGAAAGGAATGGAGATGCACAGTTGGTGTAAAGTACATTATAGAAACTATAGAAACAGCATAGAAGTTTCTTAGGTGGGGTTAGCCACAATGCTGTTGCAAGGTCTGTGTGATATAATAGAGGAGGCAGTACACAGAAACCTGTATTACATTTTCAGACATTCTCATTCTCTCTCTCATATACTTTATTTATCCCCTTCCTATAACAATTCCTCATCCATCTAACAGAGACATCCCACTGAGGTCTATCCAAGGGGGCTTTACTCCCAGGGAAGTGTCCTCAGGATTGGACTATACAGAGCTCTATTCAAATCCTTAACCACTGAGCGTGCTAATACTTTCTCTTCTTTCAGTTCCTTAGATCAATTTGCCCAATCCCCCATCAGACTCAAATCTTATTGGCTCTTGCAAATATGAGTACATTATTATTACACTTCTATCACATGGCTCTTTCCTAATGATTGTGGCTCCTAAGAATAGGCTGAAGATTATTGCCTGGGAAGCACCCACACAGCCCCATGCCATGGACCCAGATGGTTCAGGTTAGCCTAATCTCATTAGATTTTGGAAGCTAAGCAGGGTCAGCTCTGACTAGTATTTCGATGGGAGACCTCCAAGGAATACCAGGGACATGATGCAGAGTTGGGCAATGGCAAATCATCCTTGAATGTTTCTTGCCTTGAAAACCCTACAGGATTACCATGAGTTGGCTATGACCTGCTAACACTTTCCATTACCATAGGGCAAATGCGTTTTAATGCCTAGAACCATTTAGTCAAGTCCTAATGTGTAACTACTGTCAGTAGCATGAGATGGACCAACAGCTCAATTGGTTCTCATATCACTGCCATAACATACAAAATACTAAAAAGCTCAGTAGCACCTTTAAGACTAACAAACTGTATTGTAGCATAATTATTACTGTAGAACAAGGGTTTTCAGAAAGCCACACACTCATTTCCAATCTCACTCCAGTGCCAGTTCCTGTCCTCAGATTGACACTCTCATTTTTGGTAGAATGACACCCTCCCCTCCTCCACCTGGCTGTTGTGCATCCTATACGAAACAGGGTGATATGGCAAATGCAAGCCAATGCCAGTGGTTTGCATGCACCAAGTCACACAGCAGAACCAGAGTTTCCAATTTCAGCACTGGAGCTAGGGATGTCAGCCTCCAGGTGGGACCTGGGGATCCCCTGGAATTACAGCTTATTTTCAGTCTACAGAGATCAGTTTCTGGGGGGGGGGGAATTGATGTTCTGGAGGGTGGACTCTATGGCATTGTGCCCCACTGAGGTCTCTGTCCTCCCCAGACTCCATTCCCAAATCTCCAGGAGTTTCCCAACCTGTTTTGGGCCACCCCTCCCCTCATCCCCCAGAGGTGGCCCTGGGGAACCTGGGAATCCTAACTAGGGCTATTTAACCAAAGGAGGGAGGGAGGGAGGGAGGGAGGGGAGTGCCATTTCACAAGGGTTTAAAGAAAACTAGACAGCTCCTGTATTTTGAGTAAAGTTCCTGAGCTGAGAAAAAGTCTAAATTAAAAATCTCAAACATAGGGTGGGACAGTCAAGTCTTTTATGACAAGGAATTTATACACACTACTGTAGGGCAACTCAGACTCCTAGGGACTGAAATGACAGCACCCAGAGTGCAATGATAGCCCCTGGGAGTAGAAGAAGTGTTTTGGGACTGGGGGTTGAAGATGTGTTTTGGGACTGGAATGACAGGCCCCTGAATGGAACGACAGCCCCTGGGAACAGAATCTGTGTGCTGGGACTGGACTGATGGTCCACACAGATTCTGTTCCCAGGGGCTGTCGTTCCAGTGCCAGAATACTCCTGCTACTCCCAGGGGCTGTCATTCCACTCTTGGGGCTGTCATTCCAGAGATCTTAATGGAAAATCTGTTCCGCATTTTCTTTGCAACTCTTCTTGTGCTGTAATGTATTTCAAAGGAGTCCATGCAAGTCAAGTTGGCATTCCTAGCTCCCATTATTTCCAAGGGGCCTTCAGGCCTCTCCCATTGTTTCCAATGGGCAATCCTGTCCTTCCTTTTAGTACATCCCCCTTCAGACAGCCTGACCATGCTGGCAGATGGACAGCAGACTGCTGGGCCTTTCAGGGTGCTTTCTAAATCCAGAGGTTCCACATTTTGCAAAATAGCTTTTGTGCCACAAAGAATCATGAAGCATTAGATCCATGATAACATCTAGGGTGTTGCTCACAAACCTTTCAATTCGATGGTGGCTGCGTGTTGTTTCAGGGAAAGAATCAGGGCGATTCCGGAGGATCTATTTCAGGCTGGGAGGAAGAAGAGCCTTTGCTGTTTGCAGCCATCCAGGCGGGGGCAGAAACGTAGTCCTTCAAAGAGAGAGGCCGACTCCCGCTCCTCCCCTGAGCTCATGGAGCCCTTCCTCTCCTCGCCAGGCGCGCCCTGCTCTACCGCACGTGGGAATCGCGGAGCCATGCTCTCCTGGCAAGCCACTCAGTCCCCGCCCCCAGCAAAGTGCGCAGCTTACAAGGTCTGGCGATGGCCCCCTGGTGATCTCCCTCCCTATGCTGACAGAGGGGACCAGGAGGAGGAGGAGCTGAGCCGACTGGACAAGCACAACCGAGGCAACCGCTCCCAAACAGGGGGAAAGGGTTTTTAAAAAGTTTTTTTTAAAAAAACCTTCTGCTTTCAAAGCGGGAAGGGGGATGGGGGGCAAGCATTGCAAGCCCCAGGGGAGGCTGAGTCCCCCCTGAAAAATTTTGGGGATAGCCCCCACCCCTGCACCCCCCTCCCCATACTCTACGCCTATGGTGAGGTCTTTCACATCACCTCAGGGAGCTACTTCGACTTGCTATGACCGTGCTGCCAATATGCCTGATCCTAATTGCGCATATCAGTGCATAGAAAACTCTCTGTAACAGACATGCATCTCTGTGCATCCATCCATCCATTTTTTCTGTGCCCATCTTCCAATGAGGGCAGCACAAATAGTCCTCTCCCTGCCTACATCTGATCTGTCTTCAAACTTGAGGACATATACTGTTTCCTTTGCATTGTGCTATTTCTTAAGCATGATTCCTGACACCATTCTATATTGATTTGAAAGCCCAGCAAAAATATTAACGTTTCGTTGAAATACTACACCTGAGCTACTAATTACATGTAGAAGATTGGGCACCTGAATCTCCTAATCTTAGTATTCACATGGCAGCACTTCCTGACCTCAAATAAGAGTCCTAAGATGAGTCTTTCAAAGTGGTAATCATCTTTGTCAGGTGGCGAGCATTGCTATTTTCATGCAACACTACAACCCTCCTTTAAATGGTATTTGGTCTTCAATTTGCCTCTTCCATAATCTCATAGGACTTTCAGCAAAGTGTCAGATGTTTTGTCAGAGGTGAATGTGGCCACAGGACTTCTAAGTATAGGTTTCCACATGATTGAGTGCTGGGTCTAAGCCCCCTGGAAAGAAGCCCATTAATTTCAAAAGGCTGAGTCAGGCTTCAAATGATGCTTTAAGCCTATTAGAGGAAACAGACCAGAGCCATATATCAACTATACATTTTTTCCATTTTTTTCAAGAGGGTAGATTTTTGTAGTTTCTGTCTTTTCTGCCTTAGTTATATGCATAGGGTGCACTTAATTTGCATATTTTGTTCAGCTCAAAACTGGTGAATTTACAAGTTTTCCATTTTTATTTAGGCTACTGGTGTGTTTGTTTGCTGTTCATGGGCAGTTTCTTCAAGCATTTGCCTTCTCTTGCTGGATCTGGTTTTTTTAAAAAAAATTCCTTAAGACACTGATCTTGGAGCTTTGCTGATGGATATTGAACTTGGAAATTCTGCAATTGCTTAGTTGTTGCTAAATGAGATGCAGTGAGACATAAGGAAAGAAAAGGGTCGTCCCTAGGGTTTTGTGGGTTACCAAGAAAAAGATCTCCAGAGTCCCATTTAGGCAAAAGACCTGCAATATTTCCCCACCCTCCTGTCCTCAGCTCACTATACTGACAATACCTACTCTCCATACTGGTCTCCCGAGCACCAGCAGAGCTAAGGGAAAGGTAAGATAAGAGCTGCAGCATAACAAAAATGACATAAGTACCAAATTCACATGAAAAAATTGTCTACAGCTTGGATAGAATGAAGTGTATCAAATCTCTGTCTCATACATAGCCCTGCCCCAGGGCTGGACTGGCCATTTAACCTAGAGGGAGATTTCCTGGTGAGCCACTGTCCTAGGCCACTGACCTAGTGGCCCACTGGTGGCCAGGAGCAAGTAGACCCAAGCCCCAGCACCTCTGACAGTGTATCCGGGGCCGCTTGTCTCAGACATAATGCCTCAGGGGCCACTTGGTTTAGCTTGCTCCAGGGCTGTTTTCACTTGCCAGTTTACTCCTGCCCTTCCCCACCAAGCCCCTGCTTCATAGCTAACATCACACCTATGGCCTAGAACAACAGAAGAGAACAGGAGGAGGAGGAGAAAAGGAGATTGGATTTATACCCCGCCCTTCACTACCCAAAGGAGTCTCAGAGCAGCTTACAAACTCCTTTCCCTTCCCCTCCCCACAACAGACACCCTGTGAGGTAAGTGGGGCTGAGAGAGCTCTATCAGAAACTGCTCTTTTTCAAGAACAGCTGTGCCAGAACTGTGGCTTGCCCAAGGTCATCCAGCAGGTGCAAGTGGAGGAGTGGGGAATCAAACCCAGTTCTCCCAGATTAGAGTCCATGCACTTAACCGCTACACCAAACTGGCTCTCAGAGAACAAAGAAGAGAACCTCTAGGTGTAGGCCTTGACTCAAGTTCCTGACTGTGCAGAACAGCCACCTGACTGTAATAGGTCCTTTACATATATGTAAAAATATCTTTCTGAGTCATACATTACCAAGATCTAACCACACAGAAGCAATTCCCCATAGCCTCACTGTGATATATGAACTGGCTTGAAATTTGTAAGGAACATTTGGAAACCTCTTTTATTGTCAAAGCTGTATTATACATGTTACCTTTGTTCATATTATGGAAGAAAAGCATACCTGTTTTCCAAATAATAGCTGTCATTGAATTTTGCCTCTAGTAGAAAGACATCTTATATTGACAGGCATGTGATCTTTAACAGCAACAGTTCAAAGAAAGGTGGCTTCTGCATGGGCCATTATCAATAATGGGGCCCATTTGCTGGTTATATATACCTGGTTAGCACTGAACATGCTGCAGCCTTCACTAACATCAGCATAGGTCATCCTATTCATTTTCGATGTGCTGCTGCCATGCAGCCGGAGATCCACCTGAGGTCTCATACCAGCAGCTTTATGACCATAAACAAGGCTTCTGCAATCTGAGCCCATCATTTGGGAACCAACGTTAAGGCAGCAGGTTAAGCAACACCCCAGATAACCTCCCTTATTTTACTATGTTACCATAATGATTTAAAGAAACCTCTCCCACAGCAGTGAACTGGGCAAGCTGCCTATTGAGTAGCCTTCACAGACATCCTGGATAATTTAATAGCTAGAGGGATCTGGCAGACTGCATTGAGATGCTCGCTGACTGTGGGGGAGGAGAACCACATAAGCCTCTGTATAGACAGATCATAGGTTTCATTGGCAAGGTGAAGTCCACAGTTTGAAATATGGGATATAAATTGTGCTAGGAAAGTGATTGCGGAGCAGCTTTGCATAAAGTCAGCAGTGGCGGGTTGAGGAAGAACAATAAAAGGAGGGGAAATTATGGATCCTAAATAACAGCAATTACTTTAAGAGCACCAACTGCAGTGTTGTTGCTTTTCATCTCTGTCACATGCAGGCAGGGATCAGAGTTTTAAAATACAAATCCAAGATAGCAGCAATTTTTTCTGACAGTGGTTCCGTTTGTACCACTAAGGGCTCTTGGCCCTGTAAGTATTTATCATGAAGAATGCCTGTTGCAGCATAATAACTAAATAAGCTCTCCAAAAAAGTTGGTAAATCTCCTTATTTTGAGGTATTCATTATATTTTCATCCTTTCTTTCCTCTGAGGAACTCATGATGGCATACATGAACCCATGAAGCTGCCTACCAAGGTCAGCATTATCTACTCTGGTTGGCTGTAGCTCTCCAGGGTTTCAAGAAGAGTTCTTTCAGATCAGCGGCTACCCAGTTCTTTCGACTAAAGATAATGGGATTGAACCAAGGATCTTTTCCATATTCAAAGCAGATGCTCTACTGCTGAGTCACAGGTCCACCTCACCCACAACCCATAGAACGGCTCCCATACATGGATGTCTCCCCTGTTTTGTTTTGCCTTCAAACAATACTGTGAGGTTGGTAAGGCTGAGAAAGAGAATGACCCGCTCAAGGTTTCCCAGTGCTTCTCATGACAGAGTTAGGATGCGATTATCACAAAACACAAAGAACAGAGTTGTCAGTCCAAAAGACAAAAAATGCTAAAATTGCACAACTGCAACTTAGATTTTTAAAAAAGATATAATTATCTTTTTTTACATAATGTTGGATTTTAAAATGTTACAGCTAGGGTCTCCTGGTCCCCCCTGGCCACTAGTGAAGAATGATGGGGTTGGGTTGCCAGATACAAGTTGGGAAACTCCTGGAGACTCAGGGATGGAGTCTGGGGAGGACAGGGACCTCAGTGAGGTACAATTCCATAGAGTCCACCCTCCAAAGTGGGAACTGATCTTTGTAGGCTGGAGATGAGCTGTAATTCCAGGGGATACCCAGGTCCCACCTGGAGGTTGGCATCCCTAGTTACAGCACTCAACACCGGGCCACAGCTCCAGATGTATTAACCCATAATAATAAATGGGGCTCATATATATGGAAATAACTAATACACAAAATCTACCAAGAAGATAACCAAGAAGACATTTTAATTATAAGACAAAAGTAATATTATATATAGATGTTATACAAATGTGTATATTGGATTCTCAGTCATATATCATTAGCTGTTTAAGGGATATTACAATATATGACTTTGGAGTCACAATATGTGACTGAAGGCATTCCGACTTACTGAAGCTGGCTGGTCTTGACTCACTAGGAGTCTTAGGATAATTCCTGAGCCATTAAAGACATAAATTGATTTAACTGACTGAAAAGCTTAGGCTAAATACAGAGTCTGAAGTCTGGTATCAAAAGGAGAGATTACTCAACGTCTGTGACCTTTTAGAGTGGGGATTTGAACCTGGGTTGCCACAGTCCAGTGCACGAACCACTGTACCATTCTGGACAAGGAATTAAAAATGTTGGACAAGTAAGCTGCCTAGAATGCTTTGCGTATTCTATTGGGAGGCAGGGTTAGACTCCGTAAGCCACTGGGTTCCCTCTTTCTTTGCGTCTGAGCCATTTGCCTGCTGTTGGATGCCTCTACTAGCATAGCATTGGCAGACCTCTTCCAGTTTGCTCACTGTATTAGCATCATGTCCGGTGTCATTCATTGTCTTTTCCTCTTACATTACAGTAGTCACATTTCTGATCACTCACCGTTTAGCGTATTTTAACATCCCCGATGTCTTAATAGAGCAAACTGTGTGTTTCTTCATTGCTCTTCAACGGCAAGCCCTGCAGAGTGTTCTGCCACTCTTCCAGTCAAATTATTCTGTTTCTGATCTCTTTGTATGACTTGCCAATTTCCTCCTGGTTCTTTGGCATAAAATTGACAAGGGGCACAGCAAAGCTGACAAGGAGAGGCACAGAGATCACTCCTGAGTGGTGTGAAATTGACAAGTGGCAGCAGAACAAGTGGCAGTGACCAGGACTTCACCCTGAGATCTGATTTCACTTTTAATGGTCTCTGAAAAAGCATCTGAATAAGCAGACATGTTTTGTTTCCTCTTTTGTCCTATGTACAATAGACATGCTAGTAGCGACACCATCTCGAAGGTTTTGTTGAATTGTTCAGCAAGTTTTCTCACTTTCCCATTCCAACTACAGAACAAAACATCTTCTGAGGAGGAACACAGTGTAGCTTTTAACGCCTGAAAAAAGATTCACGCAGTTCTGAAAAGGAAACTGTTTCCTGAGGTTACCCTTTTCAGAAATTTTGTCTTGTTTCCTTGTATTTTTGGCTGGATTCTTTTCACCGAATAATCATATTTCCTGATTTAGCTCAAAAGCCTGGCACAGATTTTCTTTCTCTTAACATGGAAAATACTCAAATGACTGAAATAGCTTACCCAGTCCCTCCAGCCTCTCAGGAGGCACTGCCAAGTTTCCCCAGGCTGTTAACTGCCATGCACATCAACTGAAGCAACAGAGCAGGCTTCCTAGCCACTGGCTCCTGAGGTTTGGACCAATGGGACTTAATCTTGCCTGTTTCATTCTCTCGGAACTCCCTGGGTATACTGTTACCGGAAACAGGGGTGAACAATGGATAAACTGGTACTTTCAAGGATAGTTACCAGGTAATTAATCTACAAAGTGGTCAACCCATATACCAGCCTCAACTCATACCATAATCACTAGAAAACAACTACATATTAAAGATAGATACAGAGACATACGGTGAGCTGAGGGTCAGGTGTGGGACTAGTCATAATAATTTCAAACAGAATGGCTTGCATCCCATCATGTTAAGAAAACTTAAGTACCCTTAAGGTTTCTTAAGAGATTATGGCAATTTCCAAAAAGAAATCCCTCTTCCCAACTATGCTGTTCCTGAGGATCTTCTGACTTCCACAAACAAAAAATTTCAGTGGGCTCAGTGGACTGCAGTAGGAGGAGAGAAATAAGCAAAATTACTGCCAAGATTCCTTCATTGCACAGTAGTATACAAGCCAAGGTCCTGAGGATGAAATCTCCAGCCACGCCACTGAGTAAAGTTTGAGGCCTTTCTCTAGCCTAAGGATGCTTCCTCCTACATAAGTGGTTCTTCCTTTGAGGAAGAACTTTTTAAGTTGGAGGGTGGTTCCCTATGCTGAAGGAATACATGATGGGATCCACCCGGGTGGATGTAATTTGGTATTGTAGCTGCAGGAATATTTCTCTAGTGCTTTTCTACAAGGGACCCCATTTGGAGCAGGGGGCAGTCCTTCCCCCCACATCTACTTAAGGTTCACAGGATGAAGTGTAGTGGGTTAGACACATGTATAAACCACTGAGACGGATGTAGTGATCAGCATGGTTTACTAGTACACACCAGTAGTAGACAACAACTACTGGCCGGCTGGCCAACTATATACACACCTGGGGACACCCCCCCTAGGTCCCGTTGGTGGGTTCAAATCTCCCGCCACGGTCCTATTGGTTCCCAAGTGGAGAGACTAGGAGCCTAGTCCCTATTGTTTCTACAGAGTCAAGCTCGGGAGTATTCGCTGGCCCCTGGTGGCGGTCAGTGGACATAACACAGGATCTACTCACAGGATCACTGATATCTCTCACTCACTATTTTGTTGTTGTTGTTGTTCAGTCGCACAGTCGAGTCCGACTCTTCGCGACCCCATGGACCAGCTCCCGCCAGGCCTTCCGGTCTTCCGCCGTCCTCTGAAGTTTGCTCAACTTCATGTTCGTTGCATCTATGACACTGTCTAACCATCTCATCCTTTGCCGACCCCGTCTTCTTTGACCTTCAGTCTTTCCCAGCATCAGGGTCTTCTCCAGTGAGTGCTCCCTTCTCATTTGGTGGCCAAAGTATTTGAGCTTCAGTTTCATTATCTGGCCTTCCAGGGAACAGTCAGGGTTGATTTCTTTTAGGATTGACTGCTTTGATCTTCTTGCAGTCCAAGGGACTCTCAAAAGTCTTTTCCAGCACCATAGTTCAAAAGAATCTATTCTTTGGCGCTCACTATACATGAGGGCAAAATGTTAGGTGTCATTACTGAAATTGTTTTAATGTTGTGTAAAGCTGCCATTGGTGGCTGTGATTTAAAGGAGAAAACCAGCATGGTGGGGAACGACTTCTTAATATATATATACATACATACATACATACATACATACATACATACATACATACGTACATACATACATATACACACACACACACACACACACACACACACTGATACATTGTTATAGTTATGATTTTAATGTTTATTGGATTTATATATGGGTGTTTGCCCTCTTGTTAGCCACCCTGAGCCCGCTTGCGGGGAGGGCGGGATAAAAATACCTAAATAAAATAAATAAAAATAAATAAATAAAATAATACTGTTTCTTCCTTCCTGTTGGTGGGAGGGAACTTCCCTAGACACTGGACACACTTCTTAAAAGTTACTTGCTATGCCACAAGCCAATATGTAAGGAAAGAAAGAAATCAAGGTCCTACACTGTGAAGGAGGAGAGAAGTATTTTTAAAAACACTCCTGAGATAAACTTCTAGAATAAAGAAAAGTATGTTGTCCAGGGATGGCAGCCCCTCCCCTGTACTCACTGCAGTTCACCAGGATGCGCCGCCTAGTCCTGGGTCCCTCAGGGGTCAGGCCTGCACTGCAACCTCCACACCCACCATGGAAGCTGGAATTGGCAGCCATTGGCCCTGCCACAGCTCCAAGCAGGGCCCAGCACCTCAGGCCCTGATTGGGCCAAACAGCCGCACCAGTGGCAGTGGCACCATATCAGAACAGCTCTGCCTCTCCGCATTGTCCACAATGCCAGAACAGCTCTGCTAGAACAGTGGTAGGCCATCCCAGAGGGCAGCCAGAGAGGTCTTACACTTTTGGGGGCAATGACATTGGGAGGGCTGACCTATGAGGTTGGATGAGGGGGGGAGGGTCCAGGGAAGACAGCCAATGGAGGAAGTCCTGGAAGCCTGGCAGTATCCTGCCCCAGCACGGAGGTCATTGGGGAATCCTGGGTAAGGTCACCCTCAGGAAACCCTTTATTAAGCAAGCCATGGATGGGGAAGGGAGGAAGAGCCAGGCCTCTCCCATGCTGGCAGGGGAGAGAGAAACCCCAGAGGTGCTGTGAACCCACCTCCTCTCCGTATTCTGAGACCTGTGTCAGAGTTCACTGAAGAAAGTGGGGCCTGGAGGGCACAGCAGCCCCAGACCCCAGTCCTGGCATGGAAGAGTCAGGCATATGTGAACAGTTGCCCTTTGCACTATGCTTTTTTTTAAAAAAAAAAGTGGTGTAACTTAGACTGGCACAAATTTAATGTATTGATAGAAAGAATTGTGAAAAACAACTCTGAGGCAGAATGCTTCCATACTGCTTTTCGTGGTTGTCAGTTGAAAAACAGAACAGAAAAGTGCAGCTTGCCCAACCTTTGGCTCACGTGAATAATAGGGAAGCATATTGATTGGATGAAGAAGGCAAGAGTTCTTACTGTTCTTACTGAATCTCTGGAACTTCTCCACTGCAACTTGAGGTGCCACCTGATCAGGGAAGGAAAGGGTCTGATCAGAGTTTGTTTGCTTGTTTGGAGGCCAGTTGCCAGAAAGGGCCACCCCGCCAGCCTGCCAGCCATTTGTTGCTGATAGAGATGCCAGCCGCCAGGTGGGACCTGAGGATCCCCTGGAATTTCAGCCCATCTCCAGACTATGGATAAAATGTATGTTTTGGAGGGTGAACTCTATGGCACTGAACCCCACTGAGGTCCTAGTTTCCCCCAGGCTCCATCCCAAAATCTCCAGGAGTTTCCCAGCCTGGTTCTGGCCACCCAACCCCCCCCCATCCCCCGCTGGTGGCCAGGAGGGACCTAATAATTGCTGAAGACTTTTTAAGCTGCACAGATTTACAGAAATATGCACCTTTTTTACTGGGCTCCATCCCCTGACATTGCAAGAACTTCTGAGCTCTACCTAAACCCATCAGAAACCACCACTGAGCATTGCCACCTAATTAACATCCCCCCAAAGGCCCTTTTGGCCCTATTCTACCCCCTTGCACCACTGCAAAACTACTGTCAACACCACAAGGGACTGTGCACAGGACACTTGGAAACAAAACACAGTTAAGCAATGCTGTTGTCACGGCTTAGAAAATACGCATAACTATTACAAATTTGTTATTGCTGTTTTCAATAGCGTATTAAATCTGCTATAATACTACAGCTGAATTCTGTTTAAATAGAGACTGCTTCTCCTCTATGAGGAGGTGAATACTGTTCCAGAATGAGCATGAGTGAGATGTGCAAGGAGAGAATGAAAAGAAAGAAGATTTAGGGGATGAAACCACTCTCTATAGCAGTAACCACATAAAAACACAGGACAATTTATTCTGTTCACGCCAAAATTTTAGTGCAGTTATGAAATCTGATTAATTCAGCACTCAAAATATATTGTAGTTGCTATCTTCGGGGGAATTGTTTACTCTCTGTGTTCTTGTTTCTGTATAGATTTCTGGGGAAACACAGATATACTGCAGTATACCACAGTGGATTATTTTTGGTTGTCATTGAGAATGAACATATTGTCATAGTGATTGTGAGATCCTGAAATTATTGATAGTGAGTGGTGTCCTACCTTAGTATGGACTCAATCTCAATGTATATTTATTTATTTATTTATATTTATTAATTAAATTTCCCCGTAGGGCTCAGGGCGGCTTACATGGCAAGAAATCTTGCACAAATAAAACATCTAATACAATTTAGTAGCATTTAAAAACATATTATACAATTTAAAAACCATCTCAATACAATAAAGTGCTCAAAATCCTCAATTCCTGAACCTCAGAGAGATGACAACCACATCCAAACATCCCCGGTAGGCATTCCGTGTCCTCAGTGTTAGATGTTAAATTCAGATGTTCCATTCCTTCCTAGGGCCTTCCCCCCCCCATGATAGTAATATAACAGGGGGGGCGGCGGCGGCCCCTAGTCGAAAGCCTGGTGGAAGAGCTCCGTCTTGCAGGCCCTGCGGAACTGCATCAAGTCCCGCAGGGCCCGGATCTCCTCCGGGAGCTCATTCCACCAGGCAGGGTTCCGCCACCGAAAAAGCCCTGGCCCTTGTGGTGGCCAATTTTGCATCTTTGGGGCCCGGCACAGTTAGTAAATTTCGGGCCCCGAACCATAGTGCTCTTGGGGGAACATAGTCTGCATCAAAACTCAGAAAGCAGAAACCGACTGTGCTAGTCCCATCACTGTTTGGTATACCTATTGCCTGTCCCCAAAGCAAATTAACTTTTTAAAGGGTCTTAAGACATATCTGCATGGTCATGGCACTATGTCTAGCAACAAGCTAACTGCCACATGGTATCAGTGCTTTCAGTCCTCTAGAATATTTATTTAAAATGTTTTAAGTCACCTTCCTCCCAGCTTGGAGCCCCCAAGGCAGCAACAAGGGCAGTCTTAACTATTGGGCATTCAGGGCAGCTGCCTGTGATGCCCCTCCCTTGCTGGCACCACCCCCTGGGTCTCAGCCATTGCACCATTTGCCCTCCCCGGGGCCTTCCCAAGCCTCACAATAGAAAGAAGGAGAAAAGGGTCACCCAAATTCACCCACTCTTTTCTGGAGCATTGCCCTTGTCTCAGCAGTACAGTGCTCCCTCTCTCCTTCCTGGCCTGGTTGTGGAGCAGCCACTCATGCTTCCTACCCACCAATCAGGTCCACCCCATGCCCTGGCCCTGCTTCTATGGTCTGAGCCATTATCTGGGCCAGGGTTTGGAGTACCACTTCCCCCAGTCTCCTTCTCCATCCTTGCTGGTCCCCTCCCTTTCTCTCGCTGGCCAATTCCAGGGAGGCCTTCAGCTAGGCCCTCCCTGCCTGGCTTCTTCCACATTTTTCCATGGCAAGGCCCCTCCCGTGCTCTGCCCATGCTGTCATGGTTGGGCTCCTGCTGGCCACCCACATGCTCACTGGCTGGCCTGATGACCTCTGGGGTTTATTTATTTATTTTTCACATTTGTATCCCGCCCTCCCCGATGGGCTCAGGGTGGCTCACAAGGGCAAGGTAATTAGCCATGCCATAAATAGGACATCTAAAACATAATAAAAACATCCAGCACTTAAAAACAACAACGGTGCTTAGTCAGTTACAAGGTTTGCACTTCCCTGGTGTCATCTTTGTTGTCCCAGTGTCGGGAGATGATGTCTTAAGCCAATGCCTGAAGCTCTGGGGCTCAGGACGACAGTGGTGAGGCCCAGGTTCAGTTGCTATGGCTACCTAACACCCAGGGTCCCATCCTGGGAGTTCTGGCCAAGTCAATGATGGCTGCCTGAGGTACAAAGGAAGTGGGTGGGTTCACTCAGCTCCTGAAGCATCAGTGAACTTTGCAGTGCTACTGCAGGCACCTTGGCTGAGGACAAGTCAGGTGCTGGTGCTGAACACTGCCCTAGGCCACACACAAATCCCCAGCTGATTGCTTGTACAGCCTGAGACTCAGGAAGGTGATCAGCTATAGGTTGGGAGCTGTGAGCAAGCAGCCCATGCAAGCCCTGTGGGAAGGAGATTCCACCTGGCCCAGGCTTCTTCAGGCAGATAGGTACCCAACCAAGCTCTGCATGGTAAAGGGAGGAGTGTTCCCTGCACAGCAAGGGGAGATGGGTGCTCAGCCATGCTCCACATGGTGAGGGGAGGAGGGGCCCAGCCAAACTGTGCTCTGCACAAGAAGAAGGGTGCCCAACCAAGCTCCAAGAGGCCAAACCATGCACAACTGTCCGGGCAGGCTGGCTTGCTAGCTATTTCTCCTACCCAGCCTCCTTTCGGTTGGCAGAAGCTGGCTGTCTAGGGCTGCCAATCTCCAGGTGGCACCTGGAGATCTCTTGGAATTACAACTGATCTCCAGATGAAAGAGATCAGTTTCCCTAGAGAAAATGGCTGTTTTGGAGGGTGGACTGTATGGCATTAAACCCAGCTGAGGGCCTTCCCTTCCCAAAGCCCCACCCTCTTCAGATTCCACCCCAAATCTCCAGGAATTTCCCCAAGCTGGAGCTGACAACCCTATCTTCCACTGATCCTCTGCACTCCCTGAGACCCAAGGGGTAGGATGATCAGATTAGGATGGTGGTTGGTCTCTGCTCCCTGATCATGCTACTTTAGAGTCAGGTGGTGTAGGGGTGGCACAGCTCTACACCCTTAACTCCAGAGACTCTGGAGTCATGGTGAAAGCCTTATGTGCAGCACACACATACCCTGTGATTCTGGAGCCCCATTCTTGAGTTTTGCCCACAGCCCAGAATCACTAAGACTGCCCCTGGGCAGTGAGCAATCAAAAATATTAAAAGAAGACTTAAAAATACATACTTACATACACACATACCTACATACATACAGGTAGATTTGTCTAGGTATAAACAATTAAATGAATGCATGAAAACATAAACACATAAATGGGAAGACGGATCAGTCAGTGACAGTATGCCAGATGACACAGAAGACGATAGAAGTGAAGCTCTGGCAGGGATGATTCAGCTTCAGTGTATGCTTCAGTGTTTGGACATCAAAAAGGGGTTTTTAAAAATGGAAGTTACCTTGTTGGCACTATCTATTTTCTGTTGAGTCAAGTGCTTCATATGTATTTGTCCACAATTCAAAATAAGCAGTATTTTAAATGGGCCTGGCCTTGATGATGCACAAACTCGTACTAGGAATTCCTTTTTCAATTATATCTACCTTGTAAACAGGTCACCTTATGAAATATTTGCTATCTTCTTACTGAAACATTAATACTTTATACCCTTGAAGCCAGAGAATACAATTAAAGACTGTTCTCAGTACTTTATTTCATATAACTTTCATTTCAGAGATACCGTTATATTTTTAGAAATGACAACAAAGTACAGTAAAATCATATGTAATCTAAGTGGCAGAAGATTACAGGCCACATTGCATTTTTGAAATGGAAATCAAATCAACCATTTTGTTCTAGGAAAATAATAGATAACTGAGATAACATCCAGCTACAGTAAATAGCCACAGCTTCATGGAAGACAATAACTTGAACTTACCATAATATACTACTTTCCTTTATTTTTCTAAATGAAAACTAGATTTGTCATTATGTTAGTATTCAAATGTACATTATGGATAGCATACTGTCACTGACTGATCCACCTTCCCATTCATGTGCAATTTAGACAATGTTAACAACCATGATAACTGCCCAGTAAATAGGTAAAGATGAGAGCAGACTATAATTGTCAATAAAGAGGGTTAGTGCTAGATAATATCAAAATTTGATTTAAATCTAAAGCATTCAAATAACTGCTGGAAATATTGTGCATAATAGCAGAACAGATTCAAATAGATCAATGGCTTTCAGGTTTGATGGTAAGGAAGCCTACATTGCTCTGAATCAAAATGTATTTCACTGTTCATAGAAATAAACAAACTCTCCTGTTACTTCTTATGTCATATGGCCTCTGAGTTTTATGATTCATGCACTCTCATGGTACGTAAAAAAAGAGTCAACAGCCTGTGCTACATTCATGTATCAACTACTCACCTCATGCTACTGAATTTCACCATTTGATTATTTATGTACTTAAGTATATGATTACATGGACTAAAGCGAGTGTGAACCAGAATGGTGAGCCCACTGTTAGTTTGAAGCTTGCCTTTTCCCAGAAACCATGTAGATGGCTACTGGCTCATATTCTGGCTATATGTGATTGTTGACGTCTTATTGAAAAATTCAGTCACGTGAACCAACCCATAGAATATTTCAGTCTACCATATCAAGCATATGTCCATTCATCACTAATAACCTAGAGATAGCCATCTGGTATGGGGCACAAAAAACACAACCTTTTCCCCTGATGTCTTAGCTAGTTGGCACTAGTAGTTAACAATACACATCAAACATTATAATTGTTTTATTTTTCTGTTATAGGTTCATCTATAGAAATTGCCACTAGTCTTCAAAAACAAAATAAAGGTCCCGATCACACGCAGAATTAGCCATGTGATAGTCACGAATGCCGGGCAGATTTCAAGGGCGCGATCACACAGGAACATCTGGCAAGCGTCCCGCACCCGTCGGTGACCTGTTTCACTTCACAGAAGAAGCAGAGTTTAAAAATACCAAGGAAAGTGCAGTATCAAACAGGTTTGCGATGGGACGCAGACGGTCTTCCCCGTGTGACCACTCCAGTGCGCTCCCATTGCATTAGTGATCCCTCGTTGAAGCACACCAGAAACATGCAGTGAAGAAAAAAAACCAATTCACCCACCGTTGAATCTGATCACGCAGTGGCGGTTCAAATTACTACGGAGCAAATAGCCTCGCTCCCCCCCCCCCCCGTCCCCGGAGTTATCTGGCACGTGTGACCGCACTCAAATAGTCTCTGATTTGTGCATCTGAAGAAGGCTCCAAAAAGATGGCCAGCACAGCATACTGGTTTAAACAAAAAAATCTGAGAGCTAACACTTTCCAGTTCAAATCTTACTTGAGACATCATTTCATTATGTAGTATCATTTTCTTCAGAAATCTAAAGAATTCTATTTCAAGTCTAGCATCAACTTCAGTTTGTGTATATTTTTAGTTTTATACATCGGTTCCTTTTCCTGCAAAGTATATTTGCTGACAAGGAGAAATGTACTTTGTGATATCAAACCTCTTACTTTTAAATGACCTTTTAGTCAAAAAGTCCTTTCAATCTTAAAAAACCTATACCCTTCCATTACAATTTACATCATATGAATTAACATAGGGGAATTTCACATTACCCAGTTTCACCCGGTTTCAAGCAGGCAATCATCCGTTTTGAAGTGAACCGGTACAGGGCTGCCATTTCACACAGGAAATTAGCCGGATCAGAAGCGGTTTGGCATTTCAGACTTGCACCGCTTTGTTTTCCCGCCATTTTCCTCCCGCACAGGTGATCGATTTTTTTAAAAAAGTTCGATCTATAGCGCTATAGCAGTATAATAAAACACTCCATGTGATCCAATGGGATTGAAAATAATGCTATTCCGTTATACCGTTATACAGTTCCGGTTCCTAAATGGGACTGAAGCGTTTGTGTATGAAATGGCAAATAGATTCCGGAAGGGAACCGGTTCTCAAACGGGTTCTGTCTGAAATGACAGACCAGAACCCGTTTGAGAACCGGTTCCCTTCCGGAATCTATCGCCTGTCTGAAATTCCCCATTGAAAATTAAGATATGCTGGTCCATCTAGCTGAGCATCATATACTCTGGTTGGCAACAGCCTTCTTAGATCACAGGTGGATAAAAGGTTATTCCCAGTACCTGCTCTCTCTGAGATCTTTTAACTAAAAGTGCAGAAAAGGAAAACTGGGACCTTCAGTATACAAACCATGTACTCCAACATGGAACCACAGCCCTCCCTTATGCTATGACCCTTGACATCTACTTAACATTGATTTAGTTCCAATGGTTGCTAGACCCTGTACAGAACCTCTCTAATTGATATAATCCCTGTCAAGAAAGTGTAGACCATTTCAAATATTTCTCAATCCATTAGGAAAAGAAACATTGAGAAATTTTATTTTCCATGCCCATTGGGTTAGGCTGCCTGCCTTTATTTTCCAGGTGATCAGTTACATTTCACAAAGCATTACTGTCCTTAATGTTTCTACTTGACATGGTCATTGGGAGTTACCAATAGTTAAATGTCTCTGGCGTTTATAAGGGCTGATTTTAAAGTAATGCTTGTGAGGCAAAAGAACTCATCAATGCTATTTTGCACTTTTACATCACCTTTTTAAAACTGGGCTGTTACCTATGCAAAGCAGTGCTGTGTACTTGGCATACTAGACCCTGGTAGTCCCAACAAATATTATACTGGAGTTTTAATGAAACACACGTCACTTCTTTGCACAGCTGGCAAGCCCAGTTTAAATGAGATGTTGTGCAAGTGCAAAGTCCCATGGGGGAGGCCTTTGCCTCATTAGTAGCATGTTTCAATTGGCCCTAAGAGAATGATTGGCAGGTGTCTTGCTGGTAAAGCTGTGTTCTCTCTACTGCTTTCATGGTAAGAAAATCATTTCAAAGGCAGTTAACTGGTCCTGGTGGTCACAGATTTCCCACATTCCGTTATTAGTTCTCTATGTATTCCCGTACAATATGACTAGCAAATTAGTGTTCACTTTCTGCGCTAGCTTTGGTAGACACAATCTAACAAAAGACAGTGTAACCTGTCAGCTTAGCCCAGGACTCAATGTAATTTTGCATTCTGACAGAACCCCTCTAATTAAATTAACCAATAACTATAGCCAGAGGAAGCAAGACCAGAACCGGCCATCAATTCGTGTGTGAAATTGTTCTTTCATAATTGGATTATATTATTCTGCTGAGTGATTACCTGGACCTTAATATCTTTGAAACTTTGTTATTGTCTTCCTTTAGAAGGAAAAAAGAAACAAACTTTCACAAATACTTAAATATAGTCAAACCCATATTTGAACAAGAGATGATAAGACAACAGACATTTTCTTGGCCCAATGTGAACTACGCATCTCTGGTGTGCAGTAGAATGGCACGGGCAAACATCTCAGCCAGACCGTAGAGTTAAATTGCTTTAAAAAGACAAAGCAACCAGATTTTCGTTAACACAATAGCTGCATTGAGAAGTCGTGAATTTGTTCACAGTGAGAGAGAGCCAGGAAACCTTTGATCTCATGCTGCTGTTTCTCCCTTCCTGCTCTATGCCAAGAGCAGAGATTTCCTGGTTTGTAACAAACCACAGTTTGCTCCACCAGGCAAATGAGGCACTTTAACAACCCATGGGTTGGATCCTGCAGTCTGTCAGTGAAAGGCACAGATAGTCACACATCTTTCCTTCTCGCCAGCAGTCCTTTCTGACCCTTTACAGTTTATCCTGGGATGAGATGATGTGCATGTAATAATAGCCACATGGGTTGGGAGGCTGCAGCAAAGATGCTGGATGACAATGTTAATGGTTTCTTACCTATGTAACATCCACATTTTCCTTTAACACTATTTATTTATTTATTTAGCATATTCGTATTTAACTTTTCTTCTGAATGGGGAGCCAAAGCAACACACAACACAGAGGGGGAAGCAAATATAGCAAGAAACAGGAAAGGGGAGTTTCTGATTGCTACATGGGTCTTCTTTCTCCACCATCTTCTGCCCAGGTGTAGGGTCCAGAGTATAGAGAGGAAAGCAAACTCAAGGAGATGTTACTCAGCTGCTGCTATCTAGAAAAGAATGGCATTTATTTATCTAGGTAACAGGGATGCCAGCCTTCAAGTGGGACCTGAGAATCCCCCAGAATTACAGCTCATCTGGAGAAAATGAATGCTTTGGAGGGTAGACACTATGGCCTTGTACCCCACTAAGGTCCCTGGTCTCCCCATACTCCATCCCCAAATCTCCAGGAGTTCCACAGCCTGGATCTGGCAGCCATACCCCCCCATACCCCACCAATGGCCAGGGGGGACCTGGCAACCCTACAGTAGGTAAGCACTTCAAAAGACGGCTTCAAAGGGGAATTAGATAAGCATATGGAGCAGAGGTCCATCAGTGGCTATTAGCCACAAGGTATAGATAGGGACTCTGGGGCAAGTGATACTTGGGGGGATCAACAGTGGGAGGGCTTCTAATGTCCTGGCCCCACTGGTGGACCTCCTGATGGCACTGGTATTTCTGGCCACTGTGTGACACAGAGTGTTGGACTGGATGGGCCTTTGGCCTGATCCAACATTGGCATCTCTTATGTTCTTATGTTCACTTCTTAAGACATTGACTCAGCTATAACTAGCTGTGTGCCTTTCTGCACTCGTCTGTTCCCCCACAGTTTGTCCACAGCCACGTCAGAAGCAGAATCTCCCTCTGCATTGCATCCCGCTCTCACTTTCCTCCTGCATCGCAGCTCTTTCCAGATTCTGCATTGTTTTATGGCTGTTTGGAGGTGACTTTGTAGTTATCACAGCATTGCCCGGGGTGTCTGAAAGTGGTTTCTCCCTAGACCTTTTTGCTCTTCAGCTTCGAATTTGGAAGGAATAATAAGCAGACTACTTGATACGGCTTTAGTCATCTCCACCCACTCCCCCATCCCTATTTCCACTTCTATTTTGATGCTTCTAGCTCCCCTACTCCAGCAGGTGCTGTCCTTGTATGAAGGACTGTGTTGAAACTGTCCCCCATGTTCTCCTTCAATGTCCCTTTTATTTGGTGCCCCACCAGGATCTTTTGTACACTATATTAACTCAATTCCCAGAGATTCCTGACGATTTTAAGGTTCTGTTTTTACTTGATAATCCAGATACGGAAATAACAGAAATAGTAGCAAGGTTTCTTCTTAGTGCTATGGCTATACGTTCTGATAAGTAACCACTAGGTTTTTCTGTTTTTATGCTGTTTTCCTGTGCCGTAGCTCCAATTTTACCCTATATTGATCTGTATTTTCTGATCTATATTTAACCTGATCTCCTATTGTATGCATATACATATGCCAATAAAGGCTTGTCAAAGTCAAGATGCTTCTAGCTTCCGGAGGGGCATCTGACACACTCCTCCATCCTTTGCACATTGAACCCTAGGGAGGGATCTTCTCCCCCTTCCCCCAAACCAATCTGCACATAACTTGGAGGGGGATGTATTAAAAGGAATGACAGGATTGTCCATTGAAAAAAATGGGAGAAACTTGAAGGCCCTTTTTTTTTTTAATTTAAAACCCTTGGGACATCACCCCACCCGACAGACCAGCCAGCCAGCTGCTGAGCTGGCATTCCTCTATGAGTTGTGCATATCTGGAGTATCCCAGTGGCAGCTAGCCAAGGGGGGTGGGAGAGTGGGGAGGAGAGGAGAGAAAGGGGAGGGTGCCCCATCCCTTGCTCACGCACTTGGCCAAGTCGATGGCAATTGGATGTCCCCTCCTCCACAGGTCACAAGTGACATTAACCACAATTAAGCAAAAAATGTGGGTTTTGGTTATAGATGCAGGATGCATAATAGAAAATAAATTGGAGAAAAAAAGAATAGTATAAAGAGCAGGGGCACAAAATACATAGTTAAGCTTAAAGGAGTAAGCTACAGTGAGCTGTTAGTGTAGAAAGGGCCTGTGTCTAAGGGAAAAAAACCAAAGGAACATCCCCAAGTGAAGGAGCTGGTTTCCTCTAGAGAGTCATGTCTAAAGCTGATGGCCACAGTCCCTGAACAGACCAAAGTAGTAACAAAAAAACTGTGCAGGAGTTTGCACTAATAAATTTGAAATATTAATCAAAAATATTTCATACAAAAGAGTGTACAATATTTGTATAACATATCAAATGCAAGTGAAGACAGTGATCTCCAGAATGTTCTGCCGTTTTGACACAGGTCTTCTTCTCTATTTCATTTCAACTGATTCATCATCAACAATTTCATGGATCTCTCAGGATTGTCTAATACATTGTAGAAACAGTTTCTAGAAAAGCCTTTCCATGGGGGAATTCAACTTTGTTACTACTTCGGTTCCTCTAGAGAGTCACCAAGGGCTAGGAATATGCCAGAATCACTACAAAATTAGAGAAAACATATGAACCTAACCAGAATTTCTGATTCAAAATAAAAGCATGTGATTTTGATATTAATTACCTCAGTTTTTTGTCACCTCTGAGTAACCTGCAGCATTTAAACTCCTGTCTTGCAAGGGCCATCAAAGGCAATCAGCATATGACAAAATAAGGAATATTGTACTTCAACATTTGATACAGTGAGTTGATGAAAATCATTACTGAAAGCGTCAACCCAGGAGGAGTCCTGGTGAGGTGATATTACAAGTACCAAATCAAATGAATGAAGGAATAAATTTCATTGAAAAATTTCAGCTGTTATGCTTCAGTGTTAAATGCAAGCTTGGTTCTGAAAGATCTATTTGACAAAAACTGACATTACAGAAAATTTAGTGATAGAAATTTGTTTACTTACAAATGGGCAATGATCTTCAAGAACTGCTGAGGGAATTTTTTTCTGAATTAGGAAAGGCAGCAGAATTTTGTGAAAACTATTGCAAATTCCTTATAACCTCATGAAGTGCATTTTTAAAAAACTTGAAATTACACACACCAGATTACAAGATTCAGTACAATCATGAACAGTTACATCCTTTGATATCAGTAGGTTTAGAAGGGTGCAAAACTGTATTGAAAGGTTTCTCTTACATACAAAAGGACATCCTGAGAGCCAGCATCGGACATGAAACGTTACTTCTCAAACCACTCTGTTCCCAATGAACAGTATCGCTGCTTATCAGAACAAAATGACAGATCATAAGAGACATGCTAGTGACATTTATAAGAAGCCAGATTTATCCCTGGAGTGGGCTCTGTGGAATTATAGCAGAATAGAATTTGGTCCCAATATATCTTCAATGTTTGAGAAGGAGAAGGGAGGGAGAAAGTTTCATTTACCTTCAAGGGAGAAACATCCCTCCAGAATAGAGTGATTTATTGACCTGGTAGCCTGAGGCTGATCATCTGGCACCAGCACTGATGAAAAATGCATACCATGTCCAGGATTTTGCCTGTCCTAGAAAGTCCAAATGTAATATGGTTTAATGAATTCTGACTGAAAAATCTCAGTACTGCAAGACTTTCATATGTACATGAATGAAGATATCTCTTCATTATTCATATTCGATAATTTTAATGTTCCTTTCTAAAAATGAAGAGCAAGCAGGTGCAATGTTTCCACTCCTTTTTTCTTTGGTGGTTACTTGTTCTGTTTTCTCTTATTCTCTCAGGAACCCTTCTCTCCTTGGCCCATCTAATCAAAACTGATTCCAAAACTGTGAGCCTCCCTAAATCAAGTAAGATTATCTTTTGAGTCTCCTTAATGGATAGCCCTGACTGGCCCTTTGTCACTAGAGCTTGAAACTAAGCAGGGTCGGCCATGGTTTATCTCTTGAATGGGAGACCACCACTGGGACCATTTCCACAAAAGAACTTGCCCTGCCATTGACCTCTGCAGTTATTCACAGCTAGTGATTATTTTCCCATAGGTTGATGTGCAGCAGGGTTCTGATCCACATCTTCCTTCCTTTCCCCCACATCTTTTGAGCCCTGCATTTGCCAGAAGGTATTGTTGCCATGCTTCTGAACTTGTGGTTTCACATGGGGAATTCTTCATATTGCACCTAAACACATTAGCATAATCTGCATCACAACTGCTCCCTTTTTTTCATGCCCACGACTCCCACCCAGCCACAAACAACATCCCTTGCAATGGGAATTCCTCTTACTGTGGAATCAGTGATTCAGATGTGACACTCTTTGACGCTCCAGGAATGAGGCAAGTACCAGATGCAGAAACGGTCTGGTTTACTATGCAGAGGAAGGCAATGGCAAACCACTTTTGCTCATTTCTTGCCTTGAAAAAAACCAATGGTCCTGTGGTCGCCATGAGTCAGTTGCGACTTGACAGCACATAATTAATTGACTAGTCTAAGCTGCAGTTTCCTCCACTTCAAGAGCCACTGTGACCATTTCCACAGTAGTGAAATTCCACACATTGATGTTTTTAAATCTGTGTGTTATGTGACATTTTCTGCTGTAGATTTTTTCTCTCCAAGCGCAGACCCAAAGTTTTCTCCTTCTTACCCCAAGTTTTTGTAATCCCCAGTTTTAGTTGGGGGGAGGTTACCTTGGGCCCGAACTCATAGTTTTCTAGTGGGGAACTCCCAGGGTCGACAAAGTTATTTTCCTGATGTACATACATTTCTGCTTTCACTCTTGCATGCTCACTCCACCCACCTCATTCACGTCTCAACCTTTCTTTTCTGGCTGCAATCTCTATTTTTTTTTTAAAAAAACTAACTTGTCATGTTATTGCATTGTTCAATTGTCAATACAGGAGGTCTGGCGGGAAAGCTATTTCCCTCACCAACACAGCACTGTGGGCGGAAAGCGAAATTTAACCTTTGTTTGTCCAAAAGCCATACAATTCTGAAATATTTTTTCAAATCAGTATGTTAGGAGAACTGGTGGTTATGTTTGTAAGTTGTACTGGGATCCTGGAGGTTTATTTTTGCCATTTCCTGTTTGTGGAGGGGGGCTGTGGTTGTGATGTAGTGGTAGTTGTTAATCTCTTGCATTTTACACATTGTTGGACTAAGATGACCATGGAGGTCCCTTCCTACTCTCTGAATAACTGATGCTATGATTCTAGGGCTCCAGTGTGTTAGTTTCAATGTCCATTGGCATCAAGGTAGCTGGAGTTCTTTGCGTCACCCATGTTTATGCCATGGGGAGACAAAAAAGAGAGGCAAAAAAAAGCAAACAAAAATGAAGGAGCAGGAAGGCATTTAAAACTTAAATGGACAACCTTGCAGCCAATCAAAAAGGTGCTTCTGCATAGCAGTTATATTACAAGGCTACCGCACATGCGTGAACAAAAAAAAAGAAGGGGGAATGGCTGTGTCAGTGGGCACTGCATGGTGGGAAACAAACATTTGGAGTTACTGTGGAAATCATGCAGCAGGTTGAAGCCTCACCCTCAACATGGGAAACTACCTACTGCAGAACTACTGGAACAGACTCGCGGCATCGAGTGGGAATCCAAAGCAATGCTTGTGAGGGGTAAATGCATACTGTGGAAATGGTCTGTTTAGCACTGAATCATCTATCCTGATCCTGATTATCTATCTTCATTCTGTTCTATGGGTTGGTGGGGATCAACAGAGATTATCCAGTCACTATGTGGCTTGTAGGAGTCAATTTGGCTGAAGCAGCACACCTGAAACTGAAAGCAGCTTGCGCCTAGAAACAGAGTAAAGTAAAATTAAAAGTTGCATTGACTAGATGTGTGTGATCTTATCCCTAGTCTATGCAAGTCATATTCACAGAGGTTAGGGTGAATTAGGAAACTCCTACCCTCCGGCTTCCGGTCGGGCTAAGGTGGAGGACTGACACACTTTCGCGATTGTGCGAAGTGAGCGACGGCCGCTTTTGACAGTTTGGGCAGTTTTTAGCCCAACGCATCGCTCCCCAGTGAGGGGGGGGGACAAGCAGGCAGCAGCGCCTAAGAGGGAGTGTGAGGTTGGCGTGATCCGGCTCCCGAAGGAGCCGTTTCATGCTTTGATCTCCTCCCCCGAAGAAGGCAAGTGCCAAGCAACTCTGCAGCGGCCGTTCGAGCCGGATTACCGGTTTAAGCTCTCTACCAGCCGACCTCTTGAAGATGGGCAACAACAGTAAGTGAAAAGAAGCAATGCGAAACCCGATTTGATCGTGCTAGATAACAATAAACGTGCCGCTTACCTGAACTGTGATAAGATAAAAATTGAAACAAGCAGTTGAGCGGGAAATGACCAAGCATTCCCAGAAATCCGATTCCGGCAAAAAAAATAGTTGATTGAAGGCTTTAAAACAGTAAAAAAGAACATTGTTTAACATTCCTGCGGTGGGATTTGAGATATGCGCGCAGCCAAAAACCGAAACTGACGAACTGTATCGCGGGAGGAGCAGGCCGGTGTAACGAAAAAAATACTCCGAGGTGCTGGAACAGGAAGAGGAAGCCCTGAAAGAAGGGCTGAAGCCAACAGGAAGCCAACAGGAAGAGACTCGGAGCTACAAGAGAGCAGAACCGGAAGTGAGTGTATACGAACAGACGGGACCTGGAATACGGTAACCTGACCTACTCTATACCCGAATACCATAGAGAAGTTGCGCCCGACATTTTGAGGAGGACCTGACTTTAAATTTGACTTTAAACTTCTTTTAGAGGGTTTTTAAAAGCGAAAATAGAAGGGAATGGCTGATTGAAGGCTACCCTTTAGAAGAGACTGTTTGTTTGTGAATTTGCGCACCGCAGGAAAAGCACCAAAACGGAGACCAGAAGAGGACCGAAAAGAGCTGACTCTGATCCTGACGTTAAGCCAAAAGTGAGACCAAGAACTAATTCAACACCAACTAGGCTGACACCAACCCCCAAGATGTCAAAAGAGAGGGAGAAGGATAAGAAAGAGATGTATGCTGCCATGGAGGCAATGGAGAAAAGGATGCTGGAAGCAATACAAGCTATGGGAGAACAAAGTGAAAAAAGGATGGGGGAACAGATTGAAAAGCAACTGGAGGCACAAATGGCAAAGCAGACTCAGATTCATCTGAAACAACTTGAAGAGGTTCAGGAGAAGAACATAGCGGCAATTAAAGATTTGGTCACTACTGAGATAACTTCAATCAAGCAAGAAATAGAAGGAGTCAAAAAGGAGATTCAGGCTAATGCAACCAAAACTACGGAAGTGGAAGAGAAGATGCAACAAGTGGAAGAAAAACAGGATTCTTTGACTCAGCAATTTAGAAGATCAGAAACAATGATGGAGTTCAGAAGGATGCAAACCCATCTGAGATTCAGGGGCATTAAAGAGAAGGAAAATGAAGATATAAGAGATGAAATGATGAAGGCAATAACATCATATTTGGAAGAAGATGAAGGGACAATGGACTCTGATTTTGATTTGATATACAGAGTGAACTCCAGAATTGCAGAAAAGAAAAATTTACCAAGAGATGTTATTGTACAATTTGTAACAAGAACAACTACAGAAGATATTTTTAAGAAACAATTCACCGTCCCTTTTGAAATGGAAGGAAACAAGATTATGGTGATGAGAGAACTCCCCCGAGCAGTACTGCAAGACAGAAAAAGGTATAAGCCTTTGGTGGATAAACTGAGGACTTTGAATATTAGGTACAGATGGGAAATTCCACAAGGCTTATCCTTTACTTACAAAGGTGGGAGAGTCCAGATCAGGTCGGTGACGGATTTTTATAAATTTAAGGCGGACAATTCTGACGTCTTTGGAGAACTTTAAATTAAGAATCTACAATGGATTACAAATTGTTGTCATGGAACGTGAATGGATTAAATTCACCTAACAAGAGGAAAAGAATCAATTATTGGATACAAAAACAAAATTGTAACTTGATATGCTTGCAAGAAACTCATATTAGAAAACTGGATGCCAAATATTTAAAAAATGTTAAATTGGGATTAGAATTTTATTCCTCGGCCTTAAATAAGAAAAAAGGTGTGGTGATATATGTGAAAAAGGATTTACAACCTAAAGAAATTTTCAAAGATTTGGAAGGAAGATATGTGGGTGTGGAAGTGATGATTCAACAGAAAAAGACACTGGTGGTCAATATATACGCACCCAATGGAGCAAAAGAAAAGTTCTTTAAGGACTTAACTGAACACCTACAAGGACAAACTTATGATCAAGTTATTTTGGCCGGAGACTTTAATGGAACTATAGATCGGCTGGATAGACAATCACAAAAAGGCAACGAAATTAGTGGAAAATTGCCAAAGAACTTTTTTGAACTAGTCAAACAGGAAAAACTAGAAGATGTGTGGAGGAAATGGAACCCAACGCAGAAAGATTTTACTTTTTATTCCAATAGACATTGCTCTTTTTCCAGAATTGATATGATTTGGATGTCAGAAGAATTGTCAATGAAAACACAAAAAATAGAAATCCTGCCTAGATGTAACTCGGATCACAACCCTGTTTTGTGGACCTCTACTGAAAGGAATAAATCCTTTCTTTGGAGAATAAATGAAGATTTGTTGGATAAAAAAGGTGTTATGGAAATGTTAAAAGAAGAAACAAAACAATATTTCCAACAAAATCTGAATAAAGAGACTTCAATACAGGTAGTGTGGGACGCTTACAAAGCTGTGATGAGAGGGATTCTCATCTCACAAAATGTGAAGCAAAAGAAGGAAAAACTTCAAAGGCAAGTGGAAGTATTGGAACAAATAGCCCAAAAAGAAAAAGAACTGAAGAAGAAACCGGGGAAAAAGAAGATTATTAGAGAACTACAGTTGCTGAAAGAACAGCTGAATGATTTTTTGAACCAAGAGCTTTATTGGAATTTAAAGAAGTTACAACAGAAATCTTTTGAAGGGGCGAATAAACCGGGGAAATATCTAGCTTGGCAACTCAAAGCAAGAAAAGAAAGAAGAATGATAACCAAAATTATAGAAGAAGGAAAAGAATTCGTTGACCCTAATGGTATAAAGAGAAGTTTCTTCAAGTATTATGCTAAATTGTTTCAAGCAAATAGAATTGATCTTGAGAAGATTGAAAGATATTTAGAAGAGATTCCACTATCCAAAATAAGCAAAGAGTTTAAAGATTTACTAAATGGGCCAATCCAAACAGAGGAAGTGAGGAAGGCAATTGAAGAAGCGAAGTTGGGGAAGGCGCCAGGGCCGGACGGATTTACCGCGAAGTTTTATAAAAAAATGAAAGAGGAACTTGTCCCGGCCCTGGAAGCTTTATCCAACGACATACGGATGTGCAAGAAAGTGCCAGACTCATGGAAAGAGGCAATCATTTCATTGATACCAAAGGAAGGCCAAGAACTAACGAATGTAAAGAACTACAGGCCAATTTCTCTCCTAAATAATGACTATAAGATCTTTGCAAAAATTATTGCAGAAAGAGTGAAAAACTACTTACAAACAGTGATTTCAGAAGATCAAGCGGGCTTTCTGCCAAAAAGACAAATTCGAGATAATGTAAGAATAGTAATGGACGCAGTGGAATACTATGAAAAGCACCCTGAAAAAGAGGTAACTTTTTTGTTTGTGGATGCGGAAAAAGCATTTGACAATCTTAATTGGAAGTTTATGTTACAGATGATGGAAAAAATTGATACGGGACAACAGTTCAGAAATTGTATTGAAGCTATCTATTCGGAACAAAGAGCTACACTGAATGTAAATAAAGAATTGACCGATAGCTTCAAGGTACAGAAAGGTACTCGGCAGGGTTGTCCCTTGTCACCGCTATTGTTCATTTGGGTGTTGGAGGTACTTTTACAAAAAATACAACAAGATCAAGAGATTAAGGGTTTGACACATAAAGGTTTTAAATATAAATACCGTGCTTTTGCAGATGACGTAATGTTTATTGTGGAAAACCCGACGGAAGAGTTACCGTTACTATTTCAAAAAATAAAAGATTTTGGAGAATTGGCAGGATTTTATGTAAACAAGAATAAAACGAAGCTTATTTGCAAAAATATGACGAAACAAAAACAAGTGGAACTACAAAATTTGGTACAATGTGAAGTGGTAAAGAAGACGAAATACTTAGGCATTGAGTTAACTGCAAAGAATATAGACTTATATAAGAACAATTATGAAAAACTATGGGCTAAGTTAACCCAAGACTTTAAGAAATGGGACAAAATGAACTTGTCACTGATGGGAAGAATTTCAGTTATAAAAATGAATGTCCTACCACGTTTGATGTTCCTGTTCCAAACAATACCAATACTTAGTAAGACAGATTTGCTGCAAAGGTGGCAACAAGAACTATCAAAGTTTGTTTGGGCAGGCAAGAAACCGAGAATTAAGATGAAAATACTTTGTGATGCCAAGGACAGAGGTGGACTACAGCTACCAAATCTCAGATTATATTATGAAGCGGTTTGTATGACCTGGTTGAAGCAATGGGTGAAATTAGAAAATGATAAGCTATTGGGGTTAGAAGGTCATGATTGTAGATTTGGTTGGCATGCATATTTATGGTATGACAAAACAAAAATGGATAGCTTTTTTAAGCATCATGTGGTAAGAAAAGCATTATTTGTGGTATGGATGAGATATAAAAAATATTTTGGTGATGTAAGGCCACTTTGGATTGTACCAGTGGAAGTGTTAACATCTTACTCAAGACGTAGAGACAAAGATTGGTTGCTGTATAAAGACATAATAAAAAAAGAGGGAACAGAATGGGTAATGAAAAAGCAGAATGAAATTGAATATGAATATGAATGGTTGAAATACATGCAGATCTCTGACCTTTTTAGGTCAGACAAAAGAAATTATGGTTTTAGAGAGGAAAAAAATGAAATGGAAAAGGTATGGGAGAGTGGAGGGGGAAAAGATATCTCTAAAATGTATAAAGTGTTGTTAAAATGGTATACAGAAGATGAGACTGTGAAAGAGCAAATGTTAAAATGGGCAATAAATATGAACAAGGAAATTGACATAGAAACCTGGGAATATTTGTGGAAAAATGCTATTAAGATATCACCCTGTACCAATGTTAGAGAGAATTGTTACAAAATGATGTATAGGTGGTATATGACCCCAAAGAAAATTGCAAATATGAACCAGAATATGTCAAATAAATGTTGGAAATGTAAAAAACATGAGGGCTCATTTTACCATATGTGGTGGACTTGTGAAAAAGCTACACTCTTTTGGACAAAAGTCCACAAAGAAATGCAAAAAATACTTAAGTGCTCTTTCAAGAAAGCGCCTGAAATTCTGCTTTTGGGACTAAAAATGGAAGAAGTTAACTCGACTAAAAGGACTTTATTCTGGTACCTTATTACAACAGCGAGGATGATTTATGCACAATTTTGGAAGACTGAGAAAGTACCAGAAATCGAAGACTGGATACAAAAAGTTCTGTTCATGGCAGAAATGGATAAAATTACAAAGAAGTTGAATAATCAAGAAGACAACGTGTTTTTTCAAGAATGGAATGACTTTAAAATATATCTGGAAAAGAACTGGGATGTAAAACAAAACTTAATATGTTTAGATCAATATTAAGTCAAATGATGTTATCTTGAGGTTGGATGATAACAAATGATGTGTTAATGATATAATGAAATTTGTAAGAAGGGGGAGAAGCATTGCGGGAAGCCACTGGAGGGAGGGAAGGAAGGGAATGAGGTAAACAATGGACTGAATGATTTAATCTTATATGTTATGTTCCTAAGAAAATAAAAATTAGTTTACCAAAAAAAAAAAAGGAAACTCCTACCCTCCCATCTAACATTACTGTCAGGGGAGAAGACATGGATTCATGAAACAGCACCTACTTTGCATACAAAACATTGCCGGTTCAGGCTCTGAAGTAGTAAGAATATAAATTCCTTCTGTTCCTCAGATCCTGAAGAGCTGTTGTCAGTCAGAGCATACATATCTTATAAGGAAACTTCATACATTCAGCTGTGCAGATAGTTGTTCTCTCCTATATTTAACACTTTCATGTGTTTTTGCTGAATTTGATCTACCTATCCTGCTCTCCAGTTTGTTTAGATAATTTGGATTGCATATATGCTCTGGGGTGTTTGCAATTCCTCTTAATTTTGTATTGTTATGTATTAGGATTGAATCATTCCTGATTGAATCACCCCAGAGACTAGCTGAGCTTGGAGCACAAGAACAATAGCCTACCAGGATTCTGAAAGTAACCAATCTAGTAGTAATGTTATGTAAACAGCCTATCACTGGGGGTGGGGTGTGTTTGAGTTATAGATGCCAAGTCCCCCGGGGGCAGGGAAACCCCCGCCCGGGAGGCCCATTCCCCGCCGCCACCAGATTGGGCCCCCGGGGGGAACCCCACCCCCACAGCACGTCACACGGAAGTGACGCAAGCACGTCGGGGACGTTGGGGGCGGGGCCACAATCATCCAAGGGAAAACTCTATGGTTTTCCCTCGGATTATTGTGGCCCCGCCCCCAACGTCCCCGACGTGCTTGCGTCACTTCTGTGTGGCGTGCTTGCGGCGCACACGCACTTTGCACACGCACGAAGACTGCCGGAGCAATGCTGGACTCCCCCGCTCCGGAACAGGTAAGCACTTGGCAACCCTAGTTTGAGTGTGGCAATTGCATGCTATTTAACAGAGCTGAGGCTCTGGAATCTTGTCTTGCTCTTGCTGAAATCACAAATAAAGTTGAGCTGATGACTAGACTCGCCTGCTCATCCATAGAACCCACTATTTAAAAGGATCATCTGTAGATCTGGTAAGTGCCATCGTCCAGCTTTTTGGAGAACCTGCTAGACACCACTGGATCTCACAATGTTCGGTTTCAGGCTAGTCTTTTAATCTCATTCCACAAGCTAGTTCCACACTAGCCATGAGTTGTTCTCATCATGTTTTATGGACCATCTAGATGACATCATGGCCTACTTACTGCTTTCCCAGTTGTTGTTGTTGTTTTCTTTGCTGCTTTTCTGTCTTTTTAAAGGTATCGTTGGAAGTGAATATTTTTTGTAGTTAAAATACATTCATAGCACCAGACTTTCATTTTGTGAACAGTCAAAGCCCCAGTCAGGCTGCCCAGGGCTACTGTCCCTTTTAAAAAGTGTTGCCTTTTCCTCCTTTTTGTAGGCTTATTGTTTCTTTTCTTTTTTTCTCCCTGCACTCATGAATAAATGTTTGGCGTAGTGGTTAAGTGCGCGGACTCTAATCTGGGAGAATCGGGTTTGATTCCCCACTCCTCCACTTGCACCTGCTGATGTGACCTTGGGTCAGTCACAAGCTCTGGCACAGCTGTCCTTGAAAAAGAGCAGTTTGTGTCAGAGTTCTCTCAGCCCCACCCACCTCACAGGGTGTCTGTTGTGGGGAGGGGAAGGGAAAGGAGTTTGTAAGCCGCTCTGAGACACCTTTGGGTAGTGAAGAGCAGGGTATAAATCCAATCTCTTCTTCTCTTCTTCTTCTTATCAGGCCTTGTTTGGTGGTTTGCAGCAAGCCAAATCACTGGCCTTTCCCCAACTTTTAAAAAGATGACTATTTCACAATAGTATTAAAATGATCATTCAAAAATAAAGATTTTATTTGGCTTGCTACAAATTTTTTTAAAAACCCAGTACTTAAGCCCCTTTCCCTTCCCAAGAGTAGATAAACAAGTGTTTATTCATGAGCACCAGGAGACAACCAGCAAGCTCCCCCAAAATGCAGAAGTCTTTAATTAGCCTGAAAACAATGGGACAAAAGGGAAATTGCAGGAGAAAGCAAAGTATTTGCAGAAGGGAATCTACTTGCTAGTAGACAGAGTAGGTTCTTGACCACAGGGATGGATTTTTATAAGAATTACTTTATTAGGTATTGAATTAAACCCTTTTTTATTCTGTTTGTGTTGATTGCAGAATAAAAGCAAATGAGCAAAAAGTTATAGCATGGTACATGCTGTCAATTTTATGAAATGTTATAGGATTAGTTACTTCTTATCATCTCAATGGCAGTTCGAAAGGAAGAAATTGCAAGTAGATAAATAGGTACCACTTCAGTGGGAAGGTAACAGCGTTCCGTGCGCCTTGCTGTTTAGTCATGCCGGCCACATGACCACGGAAATGTCTTCGGACAGCGCTGGCTTTTCGGCTTTGATACGGAGATGAGCACAGCAACCCTAGAGTCGGATTCGACTGGCTTTCGAGCAAGGGAACCTTTACCTTTTAATGTAGAATCAGCCCCTGCTCCTGCTGATAACTCCTGCATATCTCTTTCCAATATGATATTGATCCAGTTGCCTACAATTGTTCAAATGATAAAAATATTTTTTCAGACATTTCCTGTAGGTCACATTACTCAAGCTTCCTCAAAAGAATTTTGTGCAGGATCAGGTCAGAAGCTTGGCAGATGTCAAGATATATAAGATCCACCCTGTTGCCCTTGTTACTATTCCTATTAATTTATCCAACAGTAAGAAAAATAATCTTCTTTAATAGGCAGAACAAATACATTTCTTGTTTTGTATGAGCATTGGTAAAATGTAATACTGATGCTTTGTTGGCCCCAAGAGGGTCTCAAAACATGAATAAAATTATAGCGGGGGAAATGAGTGCCCAGGTTTTTGATTCTCTTGTACGTCTGGCCACTCAGTGCATGATCAAATCCCTGCATTACTCCTGCATCAAGTTTGTGTAAGAGTATGGATGAAGTTTTAAAATATGCCTGATTTATACAGTTTGCTGTAGAGCAAATCCTGATCATTCCTCATCTTAACACCTTATTGTCATCCTTCTTCCCCATAAACGTTACTCATATTTCAGTTTAGCACATTTTGAGATCAGTATTCCCACTGTGGCCATGCATGAACTTATTTAGGGCATTAACATTACTAAAGTAACTACTAAAGAATTCAAAAATGGACACCGTCCTGTTTTCAAACAAAGAAGAAGAAGAAGAGATTGGATTTATACCCCACCCTTCACTTGGAGTCTCAGAGCGGCTTACAAACTCCTTTCCCTTCCCCTCCCCACAACATACACCCTGTGAGGTGGGTGGGGCTGAGAGAGCTCTGACAGAAACTGCTCTTTCAGGAACAGCTGTGCCAGAGCTTGTGACTGACCCAAGGTCACATCAGCTGGTGCAAGTGGAGGAGTGGGGAATCAAACCCGGTTCTCCCAGATTGGAGTCCACACACTTAACCACGACACCAAACTGGCTCTCAAAGGAATCTGGCATTTTCAGGATGAACAGAAAGAAGTAACTTATAATAGTGCTGCAGTAAATAACCTTTCATTTTTCAAGATAAGAATCCCTCACCCTTCCATTATCTTCTTGACTCTTTTCTGTCATCCCTCTCTTCACAAGATGTCATTAAAGTTGGGAATACGGATTCCAATCTGCCCAAGTTGCCCTTTCAATATTTACCCTGATGACAGCTCCCAGAGTACAAAGTAATGACAGTGGTATTATGTGAAAACAGTCCTTTCCTAATAGATTATGGGACATCTTTCAGAGGTTTGCCCTTTATTTTTGGCTTCCTCCCCAGTGATTGTTACTTGCTCTTCTTACTGACAGTTGTAGTGCTGCCAGCTGTATTTTATTGCCATGTAGACAGAATGTTTAAGGTCAGATCTCAAAGCTGAGGACCACCAACAGAATCATGACTGTAAGGTGATATCATTCTCAAATGTGAGTCTGCAAAGCACTGTTTTATATTGACAAGTACTAATTAGTTAGACTCAAACACCCATCAGTTTGGTTCATGGCCTTCTTGCTGGGCACAGTCAGGGAAGCCAATCATTTGCCAAGTTCTTTGGATGCATTTGGTTACATCCATTTGTGTAGTTAGATTGACTAAGCGAATGTGATGTTTTCCTCATGTACACTTCAAGGTACTTCGACAAAATTTATACCCCGCCTTTCTGCCCTCATGAGTGCCACTGAGGTGGCTAACAAACTGTCTGCAACAATTGTCTGCGACTCAAAAGGTCTTCCTACGCCTGGGAAAGAAGGTATTTGGCACTTGGGCAGGAGTGTTCTTTTGAAGTGCTGGAAAGCTGAGCGCCTTCTCCAGTTAAGGGCTGGATCTTGGCCCAGCCATTCAGGATCCTCCCCCTCTTCCAACAAGGTGAGATGCCAATTTATATAATGGGTTAAGCTCAGGAGCAATTTTTCCTAAGTACCCCGAGGCAAGACCATTAGTCTATCAAGATCTGCATTAATATCTGCCCTAACTGGCAGTAGCTCTCCAGGTTCTCTGATAGAGGTCTTTCACATTGCCTGAGCCTTTTAACTGCAGATGGAACCTGGGACCTTCTGCACACAAAACAGATGCTTTGCCACTAAGACAAAGGGTAGCCAGGGGGGCAACAAATGTAACTGGCAGCAGGAGGGTGGTGCCTGGTTCACAAGAAAGCTCTGGTCAGGGCCCAGAAACAGCAGTCCCCACCATCCACCTGTCTGTCCATGTGCTCCACGGGGGGAGCCCAATATTGTCTACATGTCTCATTTTACTCCAGTTCAGTGCAAGATCAGAAGGAATGGGTAGGTTCTACCATTATGAACTGTAGTGCTTCATTTTATCTTGTCCCTATACCTTTGCAGACTGTAGAATCCATAGTGAAAAAGTGCCTGCTTTAAATTCATAGCAATAAACTGTATTTGTGTAATGTGTTTACATTAGTAGGCCTGCATCTACACACACACACCACGGCATAAACTTAGTTATTCATATTGGTATAGATTGGTTTCTGTAGCAATCTAGTTCTATCAGTGCGAAACACTGTGTAGACAAGTTGTTATGAAGGTGCCTGTATAATCAGTGAAAAATGCATGGAGTCTATTACTGCTGGCACTGGAAATCCATTTGTATCTTGAGAAAGTCTGGGCTTTCGACACTGGTTATAAGCAGAGAGCATTTTATTATTTGTCATATTTAAACATTTTCTTCTCTGCAAAAAGGCCTGTTTTAAATGATTGATTTTCAGTGAGGTGACTGTAAAATACTTCACAGTCACAGTATCTCTTAATTTTATGAATGGCAAAGATTAGAATGAGGAGCATCAAGTAAAATAACGGCTGTTATAAGTGAATAAAAGTTGGCAGGGGCAGGAGTTTAAGACAGCCCCATTTTCCTTCTCAACAGAGGCTGGTTTAATTGGAATATACTGATACCTTATGAAACAACCACTATATTGTAAACTACTGTAAGGGGAGGGGTTATGGCTCAGTGGCTGAGCACCTGCTTGGTATGCAGAAGGTCCCAGGTTCAATCCCTGGTATTTCCAGTTAAAAGATTAAGACAGTTGGTAATGTGAAAGACCTCTACTTGAAACCCTGGAGAGCCTGATCAGACAGTACTGACCTTGATGAACCAATGGTCTGATTCAGAATAAGGCAGTTTCACTGTCATCCTGTTGGGGAACATAATAGGATTGCTCAGGGCTCTAGTCGGGGGGGAGCGCTCCGGAGCGCCGCTCCGGAAGAGAACCTCCAGGGGGCGGGGCGGTCACGTGGTGAAGCCCCGCCCCCTACTTAACCCCGCCCTCTGCTTCGATCCTCATTCCGTGTGAGAACGAGGACGAAGCAGGAGGGTAAGTAGCGGGGCCTTCCCTTCCCCGGGGCCTTCCCTTCCCTCCCCCATCCCCCCCACCCCGTCCATCCTTCTCTCTCCCGGCCGCGTGTAGCGGCCGGAAAAGAGAGGCCCGGGCCCTTCCCTTCCCAGCGGAGTGCGAATGCGCTCCGCTGGGGAGAATTCTCCCCCCACCCCGACCATCCCTCTCTCTCCTGGCCGCGTGTAGCGGCCGGGAAGAGAGGCCCGGGCCCTTCCCATCCCCCCCACCCCATCCATCCCTCTCCCGGCAGCGAGGAAGAGGCCGCCAACCTCCACGGCCTTTGCTTTCGCCGCTCCCGGTCCGGGAGCGGCCAGAGCAAAG